>NC_064641.1:351213736-351516766 GCF_023864345.2 Schistocerca serialis cubense | reverse complement strand
ATTAGTGTGGAGAATGCAGCCGTCCTTGTGACGTAAGTGGTGTCCGCGGCTGTGGCAGGCCGGCGCCCTCTGCCGGCCTTGGGTCCTCCGGCGGGCGGGCGGGCGGGCGGGCGGGACAGCGACCGTCCTTTCACCTCGGCCGTTCCAGAGGCCAGCGCGTAACAAACACGAGCGGCGGCGCGATTACACAACGTCGCTCACTGGAATAGCTCTACTTGTTCACAGGAATTTACGACTTCATTCACTAGGGGCAAAACATCAATGTGGAAGCTGTGGTAACCGGGAAAAGTGGGGAAAGAATGACTGTTCACTGTACACGGCTTTTTGAATTCCAACATGCAAAACAGAAACGGCGCGAACTTATGCAGCAACTCAATGTTTAGGTGTGAAACTATGCGTTGCCTGTCTTCTCTTAAGGAGCGATTCCAATACGGTGGCCGCGGCGAAAACAGCCGCGCGCCAGTATCCGTGCAGCCGTACAATAGCGCTCACTCCTTTAACGTAACAGAATGCAGCCATGCCGAGCAGTCTGCGGTCTCCACTGTAGCGCGATTCAGACGCGTCACAAGAGAGGCTTGCATTCAGTTACAGCAAAGGAGTGCCATTGGACAGGCGCAGGGATACTGACGCGTGGACTGTGTCGCTACAGCCTTGGAATTGGAATACGTACCTTTGGTTTACAGTTCTTTCCTCTCCTAATCTTACTCCTCTCTCACTAGTCGTTCTGCAAACTTTAACCCTACATCTACATCTACATGATTACTCTGCAATTCACATTTAAGTGCTTGGCAAAGGGTTCATCGAACCACAATCATACTATCTCTCTACCATTCCATTCCCGAACAGCGCGCGGGAAAACGAACACCTAAACCTTTCTGTTCGAGCTCTGATTTCTCTTATTTTATTTTGATGCTCATTCCTACCTATGTAGGCTGGGCTCAACAAAATATTTTCGCATTCGGAAGAGAAAGTTGGTGACTGAAATTTCGAAAATAGATCTCGCCGCGACCTAAAACGTCTTTGCTTTAATGACTTCCATCCCAACTCGCGTATCATATCTGCCACACTCTCTCCCCTATTACGTGATAATACAAAAGGAGCTGCCCTTTTTTGCACCCTCTCGATGTCCTCCGTCAATCCCACCTGGTAAGGATCCCACACCTCGCAGCAATATTCTAACAGAGGACGAACGAGTGTAGTGTAAGCTGTCTCTTTAATGGACTTGTTGCATCTTCGAAATGTCCTGCCAATGAAAACCTTTGGCTCGCTTTCCCCACAATATTATCTATGTGGCCTTTCCAACTGAAGTTGTTCGTGATTTTAACACCCACGTACTTAGTTGAATTGACAGCCTTGAGAACTGTACCATTTATCGAGTAATCGAATTCCAACGGATTTCTTTTGGAACCCATGTGGATCACCTCACACTTTTCGTTATTTAGCGTCAACTGCCACCTGCCACACCATATAGCAATCTTTTCTAAATCGCTTTGCAACTGATACTGGTCTTCGGATGACCTTACTAGACGGTAAATTACAGCATCATCTGCGAAAAACCTAAGAGAACTGCTCAGATTGTCACCCAGGTCATTTATATAGATCAGGAACAGCAGAGGTCCCAGGACGCTCCCCTGGGGAACACCTGATATCACTTCAATTTTACTCGATGATTTGCCGTCTATTACTACGAACTGCGACCTTCCTGACAGGAAATCACGAATCCAGTCGCACAACTGAGACGATACCCCATAAGCCCGCAGCTTGATTAGAAGTCGCTTGTGAGGAACGGTGTCAAAAGCTTTCCGGAAATCTAGAAATACGGAATCAACTTGAGTTCCCTTGTCCATAGCGGCCATTACTTCGTGCGAATAAAGAGCTAGCTGCGTTGCACAAGAACGATGTTTTCTGAAACCATGCTGATTACGTATCAATAGATCGTTCCCTTCGAGGTGATTCATAATGTTTGAATACAGTATATGCTCCAAAACCCTACTACAAAAAAATGGCTCTGAGCACTATGAGACTTAACATCTATGGTAATCAGTCCCCTAGAACTACTTAAACCTAACTAACCTAAGGACATCACACAACACCCAGCCATCACGAGGCAGAGAAAACCCCTGACCCCGCCGGGAATCGAACCCGGGAACCCGGGCGTGGGAAGCGAGAACGCTACCGCACGACCACGAGCTGCGGGCAAACCCTACTACAAATCGACGTCAATGTCATTCCAAAGTCCTAGCCACTTGTAACGAAAAAATCCACCGCCACGCGACGCGTTCTTGTAGTCATGAGCTCTTCTCACGGTTCACCAGTTAGCTGGGCGCCGTGAGGTAGGAACGCTCGCCGGTGCCCCTCGCTTGGCACTGTTAACCTTTAAGCTGGCTATTTTGGTCGCGGCCATGAGAGTCCTCAACTAGCCACTTGAATGATACTGCTTTCAGTTAAATTTCTCTCTGGTCTGGTGGGCGAAATTCCGTCTGTTGGCTGCCTTCGACGGGAGTTTGTAACAGTAGCACAAAGCTTTGTTGACGTCTTCATTTTGCAAATGCGGTGTCCTCAGAATTAAGTGGGTAGTGGTGGAGTGTTTCTTGAGTTTGAATCCAGTCATAATCAGTTCACTACAACGATTGTGCTAATGAATTTATGGACTGAATCAACTTTGACCAAATGGTTCGTATTGGCTCTTGTTTAACCATTCCTATTCGCACGTGTTTTTCTAAAGTTATTGCCTCAACCGGCCGCGGTGGCCGAGCGGTTGTAGGCGCTTCAGTCTGGAACCGAGCGACTGCTACGGCCGCAGGTTCGAATCCTGCCTCGGGCATGGATGTGTGTGATGTCCTTAGGTTAGTTCGGTTTAAGTAGTTCTAAGTTCTAGGGGACTGATGATCTCAGATGTTAAGTCCCATAGTGCTCAGAACCATTTTTAAACCACACACAGGTAATTCAGTTGTGTCGCTTTATGTAATCGGCAACGTTACAGTTGGCCATACCTCATTGCGTTTTTCGATAATTAATAGCAGACCTCGTCTTTTTTTTTTTTTTTTAATACTTTATCTCTCTGAACACAGTCCAAAGTATTTTCATGTATGATTACATATTCTTGATCAATTCAGTTTTATGTCAAATGTGCAATTCATGGCCATATTCATCATATGCTAAAAGTAAACCTGTGTGAGGTTACCCCGCAAGATCTTCTAAAAAGCCGAAGACAATAGGAACTGGTGACATTCGACATTTGGATCAAATTTCATCTTTATTACTATCCTGATTACGTGTGGACAAGCTCAGAAATACCCACACACTTCCTCCTCTACCATCTTATCAATAGATATAGTCCCTTATTTTTTCTTCTCGACTGTAAGGCTGTTGTGTCAACAACCAGGAGAAACTCTCGCTCCCATCAGAGGAGAACACTTCCTGTCCCGTTCCATCACCCATCAATGCCAGTAGCAGGTGCCCGGCGGAAGATGATCTCCTCCATTGCATCAAAGAATTAGATAACATCTCTAACTTAAGAGGACAGTTAATGAAATATCTACTAAAAAAAATGTCAGCCTTTGTAGCTGTACATACCCTCCCCCCCCCCCCATCCCCCTCCCAATTACAGCTCCGCAACTATCAAGGACGGCAGTCGGATATGTGTATTTTTTCATATTTATCGTACAAGAAGCTCAGAACTCCAATATCAGCCAAATAGAGCCGTTCCACGTAACTCTGAAACATCAACGAGAAAATTTTTTGAGCGTCTTATATTCAGAGATCCGCGGCCAGGTTTGTCGATGGGCCATATAGCACTGTGGTAGTGTGTTTCCATGCAACGTGGGTGGTCTGCGCTCGGTTAGGTGTTGGTGTTAATTTTTAACAATTGTGCAGGTTCTACAAAAGTTTCCTTGAAACATAAAATACGTAAGGACGAAAAAAATTATTATTTTTTTATTGAAACGAGTTTCAGTAACGATCTTTTATAAAAGATCAATAATTAAAAAGTATATTTTGTGTGCTATATGTAATTAAAAATATGAATACGTGTATTTCTCATAAAAATGACAACTAGACGTGTGTTAATTAGCGTATTTTTAATAAATTCCATATTTACTTGACGTAGATAGTTGATCTGAACGGAAAACACAACAAAAATAATGACCGAAACAAGACTAGCAGTCTCGAGTGCTATCGATTCTTTTTTCTTCTTTATATATTTTACCCTTCACTCAAATGCTGGAAGAACATGCATCACTCTTAAAAAGCATGCGTCCGATGGGACTCGAACCCCAGCTGCTCGTCACGCAGGCGAGCGGTCGACCACAAAACCATAAGGCCCGACGAAAAAAAAAAATTCAAAGTAATTTTCCTCGAGAATTTTTGAGAGTTGCATCTAATTGCTGTAGGCGATTTGCAACTAAATTCAGAACAAATGTAAAGAATTAAAAGAATCCGATTGTCATCTTTCCAGCTAGACATTATTCATTTCGAAAGCACTTGGCTGTTGATCCGAAATCTCTTTCTGTCAGAACTCGCTATGTGAGAATACATCGCTTTTCTACACGTAGATATAAATTATGTGTTTGCTAATGTCACTATTATTACACTTCCGGAAAAAATAGTACGCCTGGAAAGACAATGTCGATTTTGATCCTATGACGGTGTATGCCACCTGAGGGATAACAGATGTGCTCATGATGGTTTCGACGTCGTCCGCCGACAGACAGTGTAGTGGCATAGCTACCATAGCGCTACCTGAGTCCACACTCACAGGCAGAAAGTTCAGTGTGGAGCAGATGTGTGAAGCAAGCAGGCAACCATGTCAAGGAGACGCACTCATACTTCCTATATCCAACTGCGCGAGTTCGAAAGGCGTCAAATTGTGATCTTCCGTGTGGCGGGCTGATCCTTTCGGCGAATTGTCACACATATTGGACGTGCTACGTCAGTTGTGCAACTACGCTGCTATCAGTAGTCGTGTAGACGAGTTTTCGGACCTCCACACAGCACAGACGACCGCCAGGGTCGTCATATTGTAAAGGTAACAGTGGCACTTAGTACAGCTACCACAGCGCAGGCAAGAGGGCTTGTGAGCAAAGACGTGTCAAAGACAACAATTGTTGCCAACCGGCTATTAGCAGTGCGAATATGGGCACGCACACGTTTAGCCCGTCTTCCACTCACGCCACAGCAACGACGTGCGAAACAATCATCAACAGTGGGACTACCGGCACGCACACCTCCAGCTCATTTTCCAGTCACACCACATCACCGACGTGCACGTCTCGACTGGTGCAGCCTGAGGATTACTTGGAAAATGGAATAGCGCGCTGTGGTCTTTAGAAAAGTAAGCAGATTCTCCCTGCACGCAAATGAAGGTCCTCCACACACACTATGTAGACCTGGTGGACACTGTCTAATACACAAGACACACTGCCCCAAGCCAGACCTTGTGGTCTGGGATGAGGTAAGCTACTACCGTCGTTCACTTTTGCTCTTTCTGGAGGGGGCACTAACCAAACAGGGTACATGCAGAATGGTGTAAAACTCATTCTTTCAACAGGAAGGTGATGTGTTTTCCAACAGGATAATGTTCGTCCACACACTGCCTGTGAAACTCATCATGCTCAATAAGACGTGCAGCAACTTCCCTGGCCAGTACGATCTCCGGACTTGTCTCCAAGCAAGCAGATGTGTAATATGATGGGCCGAACAGTAGCTTGTGCGACTTGGCAACCAACAACTCTTACAGAACAGGTCGAGCAGGCAGGCGTGGCATAACGTATCCCAGGACAGTATTCGCCATCTGTACGGTCGACTGGATGCCAGAGTCAGCGTTGCACTGCCGCCCGTGTAGGTTGCGCCACGTACTAATATGGGTCAATATCTGATACCTCAGAACTGCTTGTGCTATTGATCTGTGAATGCAATCGTTTCATATTCTCGATCTGCACTGTTCCAACAATAAAACCTGAGTGAATTAGAAATTTTTTAAAGGAATGTACTAGTGGTTCAAATGGCTCTGAGCACTATGGGACTTAACTTCTGAGGTCATCAGTCTCCTAGAACTTAGAACTACTTAAACCTAACTAACATAAGGACATCACACACATCCATGCCCGAGGCAAGATTCGAACCTGCGACCGTAGCGGTTGCGCGGTTCCAGACTGTAGCTCCTAGAACCGCTCGGTCACTCCGCCCGGTAATTTACTAATATTTTTCGACACTTTATTATTATTATTATTATTATTAGAAACAGCATTGTGTGTAACCCGTTGCCAGCGATGTGGAAGTCGTAGGATACTCTTAGCAGTGACAGTTGCGTTGACCGAGTGGCAGCGGCGCAGTCTATTGCCCGACGAATTTGTAGCAGTGCTGAAGCAAATGCCGGGAAGTGTTTCCTTCAGTTTAGAAATCGAGTTGAACTCACAAGAGCTTACGCCAGGGGAGTGCAGTACATGTTATAGCACTTAGCAGCCCCATCAGTCAAAAAAATTAATAACAGCTTGCACTGTACGTGCTTGAGTATTGTCCTGCAAAATGATGGTCAGGTCCTGCAGAAAGTGTCACCATTTCTTTCTCTATGCTGTTCATTTTTGGAAGACAGCCTACGACCAGCTTGGAGACAGAAGTGATGACACTTTCTACAGGATCTGACCATCATTTTGCAGGACAATGGTCAAGCATGTACAGTGCAAGCTGTTACTGATTTGTTTGACTGATGGGGGTGCTAAGTGCTATACCACCTACTGCACTTATCTGAGTTAAGAACTCGTGAGCACAACTCGATTTCTAAAGTGAAGGAAGCACTTCACGGCATTCGCTTCAGAACTGCTACGAATTCGTCGGGCAATAGACTGCGCCGCTCGAACTGTCAACACAGCTGTCACTGCTAAGAGTATCCTACGACTTCCACATCGCTGGCAACGGGTTACACACAATGCTGGTGACTACTCTGAACGTCAGTAAAACTTTGAAACACGTATCTGTAAATAAATAGTTGCCACTATTATAGTTCCATGCCTCGTATTTACATTTAAATGTGTCAGTCTTCTTCTTTTCACTATGCCTTCGTTAGGTAGTGGCTGATCTCTGCTGTTGCTGATGCTTCATGGCAATCAACTGATGTACAGAACCCGAATGACGAGGCCATGATGGCTACCGTAGCAGGATGTGTGGCAGTGGAGGTGATGGAGGGGGGGGAGGAGAGGGGTGGAGGAGACTGGTGATGGGGTTCAAATCCAAACAATAGGATAATGCTTCCATCAGCCAGCTGGCCTATAGGAGAGGGGAAGGACAAAGGCAATCATTTTGGCTCATAAATTGTGGTAATTAAGATTAGGCTAAAGGAATTTGGTCAGGGACTAGACTTATGTAAACATACGTAAGGCTGTAAAGTTACATTAACCCACTTTGTTAATATTAATGTCATAAATTATGCTTGTACAAACATAACAAATGAGTGATTTGTTAACATAAGTACCCCAGGCCCAGTGGTCATTTCGTTTACATTAAAACGATGGGTCCATTGCACCCGAAGATACCCAGCTCCACCACCACCATTTTTAAATCGTGCACTGGCAGTTAGCATCCATTGTGGTCTCTTCCTTCGGTGATTATAACGGATAATCACTGATAAACAGTGTTGATTTGTCATCTCTAGTGTGGTCCAAATGATGATGAGCAAACAATTAAATGGTGTCTTTGGTTCAAAGGAAGGGACTCTCTCTCTCTCTCTCTACTGCAGCCACTGAACTGTGCCGCTGGGAACAGTAGGCCGACTCGGCACGAGGTGCGACTAAGCGTGGCGCGGCGTGCTGCCAGCCCGACTCATCAGCAATGCAGATGTCGGCCGCGTTGCGCCACCCCACCGGCTGCCCCTATTGTCCGACACCTGCCTGGCCTGGGTAACGCCCTCCCGCCGTGCTCTGGCTTAGCATCAGCAGCGCTTTTGCAGCTTTCGATCAACTACTTTAGCCGACAACCTTCAGCAATGATGAGGACAATACAAAGTATGCGAGTTAACTGTAAACTTTTAATTTACTTTCAGAAGTATTTACACCAGTTTGCGTTTCGAACTTTCGTCTATCACTTGGCGCAATAGATATTTATTTTTATCTTCAACTAGCGCATCGTTAAAAACATCTAGCGTAATTTGGATACTACAGTGCGCCGAAATTTGGCTGTGGCAGCAGACAACAGACGCGAGTGCCTTTGCTAACAGCACGACATCGTCTGCAGCGCCTCTCCTGAGCTTGTGGGCATATCGGTTGGATCCTAGACGACTGGTAAACGGTTGCCATGACATATGAGTCCAGATTTCAGTTGGTAAGAGCTGATGGTAGGGTTCGAGTAGGCCGCAGACCCCATGAAGGCATGGACCCAAGTT
Source organism: Schistocerca serialis cubense (assembly GCF_023864345.2). NCBI lineage: Eukaryota > Metazoa > Arthropoda > Insecta > Orthoptera > Acrididae > Schistocerca > Schistocerca serialis. The sequence continues at coordinate 351,508,392 of NC_064641.1, read as the reverse complement.
GTCAACAAGGCACTGTGCAAGCTGGTGGTGGTTCCCTAATGGTGTGGGTCCATCTGAACCGATTGTTGACTGGGAATGGTTATATCCAGCTAGCTGGAGACCATTTTCAGCCATTCATGGACTTCAAGTTCCCAAACAATGATGGAATGTTTATGGATGACACTGTGCCACTTCACCGGGCCACAGTTGTTCGCGATTTGTTTGAAGAACATTCTCAACCGTCCGAGTGAATGATTTGCCAGTGCCTGATATGAATCCCATAGAAGATATATATGACATAACCTACAGGTTAGTTCCTGCATAAAATCCTGCACGGCAACACTGTCGCTATTATGGATTATAGAGGGAGCATGGTTCACTATGCTGCAGATGTCAAACGACTTGTTAAGTCCATGTCAGCTCGAGTTGCTCCACTACACCAGGTAATAGGAGATCCGACCCGATATTTGGAGTTATCGCATGACTTCTGTCAGCTCAGTGATTGTCGGCGCGTGAGAAACAGCTTTGTGCAATCGAGTTTCATATTCGATGAGTTCGTCCACACGTGGAGCTCCCTCTTCTTCAGCATGACATGGCCAGGCCACACACGAGCACTGCGACGCCTGCAGCATTCCCACGACTTGGGTCCACTGTTGTCGGTCTCCCTCCATGCAGTCGCGACTTGGACCCATCCGATTTTCATCTGTTTCCATAAATTAAACAACGCCTTCAAAGACTTCAGATTGATAGTTGTGAAGCCGTACAAACAGATGTGAGGTTGCGGCACCGTCAATAAGTCAAACATTCTACAGTGACGGTATCAACCAACTGGTCTCATGTTGGGAGAAGTGCTTTCGTCGCCAGGGTGACTATTTTGAGAAACAAATATGTAGAAATGAAGAATAAAAATGTAGAAAGTTAATAACGTTTGTTTTATTCAAAACGCCTTAAGAATTTTCACATAAAAATTTCGAGACTTACTTTTCTGCACGCCTTCTTGCTTGTATACATTGTAGATAATCACTACATGAGGAAACGTATGCTGTATGAGCCTTCTTTTGAGATTAGGAAACTTTAAAAAGGGACAAGGCGTTAAATCAGATTAACAGGGTGCGTGGTGACATGTTAATAACCCTAGCTTATCCTGAAATGGTCCTAACTACTGACTCTGAACTATCTCTTAGCGCCATTAGTGTGTCAGTGGAACTAACTAAGACTGTTTCACAGATTTTAATTAGGTTTAAAATAAAGTTTTTTCTGCTGGCAATTTTTCAGCAGCATCTGAGAGAAAGCTGTTTGGCGTAAAAATAATAAATTAGACGCCGATCTGACAACCAACCGAAGATGTGCTGCAGCTAAAGTGAAACGATTCTGGGAGCTCAATATCAATAAAGTTTAATGTGCAGCATGCAAAAGACGTTTTCTTTTGAAGTGCTGTAATTTAGTAAGTTTGAAGTCGTTGACGTACGCTCAAAACTGTTCTACGTATCTGACTATGACAAACATAATATGCTCACATCACCATCTCTAATGGACCAATATTAAGCGTTCAATGTTTTGTTGTAAACGCTTAGCACATTAGAACACAACGTAGTCACGAATGAACCTTCATCACCAAAATCTTTTCGAACTTACGAGATTCAGCTTAATACAGAATGCTTCAAATTAGTATCGCTATACCTAGGAAATCGTCATGCCGCCAACTTTTCTCGTACATTAGTCTGAAATTGGCTAAGCAGCACTCTCATGCACTTTCACGAAATAATAATTGTTTACTAAAAGGTTAATTATTTGCAATTTACAATGCCTACGAAGCATATCAGTTATGTTTCATGCAGTCGCTACTGATATGTGTCGGTTATTCGATATTTAGTTACGTATTCACATCAGATTTATTGACATTACACGAACTATTGAAAAATTGATCGTGTACGGAAATTGAAAACTTATCAAGAATTGGTTTCTCGTAGTACAAAATGACACTTAAGGCAATGAATGACGAAAGCATGAATGACAAATGCAATTCCGAAGAGAGTCTTAACATTCATCGTTGCTGCAAATTGAGCGTCATGTATTTGTTTGTCACGTTAGGCTCTCTTCTCCATCCCATTCTCGGTATGCATTATTCTTGCTCTCATTCGGTTTTAGTAAACCCCTATCAACAATGTTAACGTTGTTGTACTTCACAAGTGGAGCTGTGGAGTTACATTATACTTGTCTCACAACCCGCAGCATTTACACAGTTATAATTATACTCGAGACAACAAATTCTGTCTGCGAGAGAGCTGTAAGCTGCTAACCCATGCAGCGGGTCCGGGTTCCATTCCCAGCAGGGCTGGAGATTTTCTCTGTCCGTGGACTGGGTGTTGTGTTATCCTCATCATCCACTCATCATCATCATCATCATCATCGACGCGCAGGTCGCACAATGTGGCGCCACATGAAATAAGACACAACAAGGCGACTGAACCCGGCCAACAGTGCCGTACGATCATTTCATTTCAGCACATTGAATGTTCAGTACTGTTCGTAAATCTGTAATATTTACGGAACCATATACTCGTATTAAAAATGCTGTTTTCACACGTTGGGAAACAAAGATGGCGTTGGTGTGGAAAACATTGGGATTTTCGTATTTTATGTCCGACCTCTTTGACGCCGTCGCGTTGCTGCTGTTTTCGATGAACGCTGGGCCACAGCTACATGGCGGCTCCTATCTCGTTGATCGGAAGATTAAATGCCCAAATGCAAATAAATTTCCTCTGCTGCTCTGGTGCGTCGTTACGTGGCCGATGCCAGACTGCGTTATGTCGGGTTGGCAAGACACGGTTTTAAGTTTAAAAGTGGACGGCTGCCTAACTACGTATTTTAACTGACAGGTCGTTTGTTCATTAATTTTCACTCAAAACAGAAGCTTAGGCCGTTACGCCGAGTAGTATAACTTTTGAAGTCGCTTGCAGTTCGATACATCAAACAATAGACGTCAGTCTCCACTCTTACTTGTTAATACAATCCATAGAGCGGTTAAACCACAGTCTCTTTTCGGTCAGAAATCACACAGAAAATAGTCCGCTATATTGCCTGAGGAGCTCACGGAGCATTTGCGTTCTCTTGATTCGATATTTCAGATGATTAGCTCCTTAGTGTAACACTAGCTGCCACCTCCTGATGTCTTCTCCAAAAAGCACTCTCTTGAAATTCTTGGCACTTGTTTCTCTTCCTTTTTTTCAAAACTCTTCAATTCTTGCGAAATCCTCTTGTGCATGGAAATTCAATTAGTCGGTGAGCCATTGCAACAATATCGACACAATCATGTTCTAGGAAATTCTGACTTCTTCTCGTTTCGTCAAGTAATTACTGCGTTCTCCGCTTCCATGCGCTGTCTCTGTGGCCTTCTCAAACTCCTCCACTTTCCACCGCTACTAACGCTGTTCTACTTTCCTCCAAATAATTAATGTTTCAACTAATAAGCTCCGCGCTTGCGCCCATCCATTCACGCCATCCGAGTCCCGACTAAGACTGACCGCACCGCAGCACTTCGAATTTTCGTCTCAAAATTTCTCCTTCCACACAGTACTGATAATAAAACATCTCCTTCTTACGAAATACAACTGATTCTTCACTAATAATCAAAGATATCACCTGTGACCGTCTAAACACTGCTGAGTTCCACCTTCTAATTAGACTGACTAAATTTGTTACTTATAAATTTTAAAATAGATAAAAGCTTCAAAGCGTATAGAGGTTACATACAACTGTACAGAAAGAGTAATATTCCAGTTTCATATAACATTGTTCTTTACATTTTCATTTACATGAAGACATAAAATAAATAAATGACACTTAAAAGACTAGCTAGACGCAATTACATAATACATTCCTGATAAATATTAAACTGGTAGGAGGTAGTCGTGTAGTAACAGGAGCGACTGGAGATATGTGCGCTCTAATGCATTTTTGTCTGCGGTAGGTGAGCGAGCAGGCGTGTACCAGTGATGAGAGGAAACTTTCATGCAAGTTAATCTTGGTCCTGACACGAGTTAAATGCCGTTTTATCTCTACACTTTTGAACATGGCAAAACTCAGAGAGTCCCTAAATGCTGTCGCCATTACTTTTTGGCAGACACAATGACTTTCGCTTCGTTAGTGCGTTTTGATATTGGACAACGTGTTATTTCGATTGTAACATTGTCTGTGGAGTATAATGAAGAACCGTGTTCAGTCTTGGGTGCCAACAGAACTCGAGAAACCCATATTGAACTTCAACTTTTCGAAACGCGAATTTCGTATACATATCCTTGAACGTTTTCGGAAAAGAAAGGAAGGAACACTGGAATTTTATATCCCGTTGACCATAAAATAATCATTAACAGGAAAAACTCAGACAGAACATAAATAAACAGTATCAATTAGGGGAATAACAGGCATGGTGAAGAAGGTAAGATCAGCGCTCTGTATGACCAGAATAAAAAGAATATATCATTGAAAGCAAAGCTCATACATTGCAATCCACTGATGGTGAATGCGGTACTATAAGCGACTGAGAGGATAACGATAGAGAGGTGTGGTGCAGAAAAACAGGCGGAAGAAGGGAGTGAAATAACGTGGAAAATTCTGACACCAAAAAAAGGCAGTGCGAAAGGCGGGTGCGAAGACCTACGAAAGAAATTCACTGGAGCCTAAATATCAGAAGAAAACAGACTGAAAAGGGATTAGGATGAATATGCTTAAAATAACTTAAAGAATATGGGAAACAGATGACAAGGGAAATACAGGGTTCAATGGGCTTTGTTTTTCGGGAAGGACTGGCTGATATCCAGGATCAAGATGAAAAGGAAGAAAAACTGGAGAAGCTGCGGTACACCGACCAACATACGAGAGATCAACAACAGAGAAGGATTCAGCAGAAGCCTCACAAATGATGCATACAGGAGGAGGATTCTGAAGATGTCAAGACAAGGATGCTGAAGAAAAACAGTTCCATAAGAATCTCCATACACAATAGCGTCTGTACTCTGCAAAACACTACGGGAAATGCGTGGCAGGGGTAGTTTTCATTGCACCAGTTATTAGGGCTTCTTCCCTTTCCATTCGCGTATGACGTGTGGGAAGAATGGTTGTTTAAACGACTGTGTGCGTACTGTAATTATTCTAATGCTGCCCTTGCGATCACTACTACAGCAATATGTAGGGCTTTGTAATTATACACCTAGAGGCATCATTAAAAGCAGGTTCTTTTAACTTCGTATGTACGCTTTCTCGAGATAGTTGGTGTCTGTCTGCAAGTAGCTGACAGTTCAGTTTCTTCAGCATTTCTGTTACATTCTCCTATAGGTCTAATGAACCTGTGATCATTCGTGCTGCCCTTTTCTGTATACGTCAATATTCGCTGTTAGTCCTATTTAGTACCGGTCTCATACACCTGAGCAATATTCTAGGATGGGTCGCACGAGAGTTTTGTAAGCAATCTCCTTTCCAGAATGATTGAATTTACTTAGCATTTTACTAATAAATCGAAGTCTGCCACCTGCTTTACCTACGACTGAACCTCTATGATCGTTCCACTTCACAGCCCTGCAAACTGTTACACCTAGGTATTTGGACGAGTTAGTCGATTGCATCAGTGAGTTAGTGACACAAAAGTGTTAGGTAACAACTTTTTCCGTTTTGGGAAGCGCATATTTTCATATTTTTGAACATTAAAAGCAAGTTTCAAGTCCTTGTACCATCTTTAAATCGTGTCAAGATCTGACTGGTTATCTGCGCAGCTTTAATTCAGACAGTACTTCATTATCGATGACTGCACCATCTGCCTATAGTATGAAGGTTGTATTAATATTGTCTGCAAGATCAATAATACACAGTACTCTTTCTTGGGGCACACTCCACATGTGCCAATAATTTTTCATTCAAGATACCTTACTACCCTCTACCTGTCAACCAATTCTCAATCTATTCATAAATTTCACTTGTTGCACCATATTATCGTAATTGGTAGTAGATGTGATTCTTATTCAAATGCTTTTCGGAAATCGAGAAAGAAACCTTCCGAAGGAAATATACTCTTGATGGCAACCAAGTTTGAGACAGGCTCGAAAATTTCGTTTCCAGGAGTGTTAGCCACAGACACTAAAGCAACGTCTCCCGTTGCCAAGTAAGTGTATCTGGATAATTATTATCCATGATACACTTAAATGACATCAGTCATAGTTGCAATTTTAGCCTTTACAATTAAACATTGTGGTAATGTCGAGTTTGGCCTCGAAAAAATAACAGCGTGGTCTGAAGACTGACACTTAGCGCTTACATAATACAGTGAAACAAGGAACGATGGAAAAGATAAATTTGAAGAAAGACGTGTACATTTACTGAGAACCTAGTTAGAAAAACTCCAGGAAACTGTTTTCAGGACATAAACTACACATTTTCCTCGGCTCCCAAAGAATCGATCCCTTATATCGTGCTGATGAAATTACGCAAATAACAAAATGGTTCAAATGGCTCTGAGCACTATGGGACTTAACAGCTGAGGTCATCAGTCCCCTAGAACTTAGAACAACTTAAACCTAACTAACCTAAGGATATCATACACATCCATGCCCGAGGCAGGATTCGAACCTGCGACCGTAGCGGTAGCGCGGTTCCAGACTGAAGCGCCTAGAACCGCTCGGCCACTTCGGCCGGCCGCAAATAACAACTCTCGCAAAAGCGTACAATTCTTCCCACGCCCCATTCGTGAATGGAACGATAAGGAACAATGTATGGTGCAGTTCGTAGAGTATGCTAGAAGATATTTAGGAAAGTGTGAAGTTGGATGACTGGACGGGAGTTTGAGTAACAATACTTCCAAATGAGCGTTCCTGCACACTCTAGTTCTTTCAAAACACTATTTACCCTGTCAAATACCAATCGTCTCAAAAATTTCTCCTATCTTATGCCGACGGTTTTCCGTTGGGAAGTCATGTAGTTTATAGGCCATTACGTGATAAGATATCTCAACTGTGCTGACGAAACGTGCGAAATCGGCAGCGTTGGTACGAATACATTTAATTTGTTGTATCCTATAACAAATGCCATCGAGCACTTGTGCATTCCATCAGCTCAGTTTGTCAATGCGCAATATTCATCTTTATCGATCTCCCATATGTATAACAGTAACATATTAACATATCTCACAACAAAAGTTTGCGCCTCACATCTGCTTGAAACTTTGAGCAAATTTGTTGATAATAAACAAGTTTATCAACGCTCACACCTCATTATGAAACTTCGCATTATCCTATAAAAATTACCACAATTACTATTCAGTTTTCATAATTAGCGTACCAAATCTCATTAGGTGCTGACAATTCACAGAATCATCTTCTCATATCGCTTTTCATTTTGCGATATTGTCTCCAAAAATTTGTTGCAGTGTAAGAGACATTTTCTCTGTTTGCGTGATTATTTGAAGTTAAAATCGTTCCACTCCATTCTTTACTCTGACATATGTAGGATGTCTCTGTAATTTTCCGTCCGTTTCCTGGAAGAAATAAGTCTCTTATATGTACGTCTCACATATTTAGGACAGTTTCAAGTGAAGATTGGCTGCCTTCGAGGTTGGTATCTAGGAATGAGAGTACTAGATGAATGGAGACATCATAATCTATTTCGTAATAAGGAGATATTCCAAACGTTAAAATGCTACAAAACTGGAATGATTCTCAAGAAGTTTTAGAGGCAGAACATGCTGACGGAATGTACTTACACAATTTTTCTGGCGATGAAGTTGACATAGCTCTACATTCAGTGGTATTGCTATACATTGAGTGTCATTTGAAAGATTTCAGAGGGCAGAAACATTTCTGGAAGCATTCGAAGAACCAAAATTCTTTAACCAGCTTTTCAATAAAGAAACAAACTGTGAACGTTCTTTTTGTTTTAAGGTGGATGTGTTCGTACAGTTGGGCTGTTGTGACGTTATATTAATGTGCACCTTAACAGGCAATGAGAAATGTGAAACAGAACACAAGGTGATTGACTTCTAGTTTAGGTCCAGCAGGGCTTAATATCTACATCTACATCTTGAAAATGAACTAAATAAAGCATTGATATCATTTGGTAAATATTGACGCTATATTTGTGTACGATATACATCCCGGAGGTAAAATTTCCCCCATTCGGATCTCCGGGCGAGGACTACTCAAGGGGACATCGTTATCAGAAGAAAGAAAACTGGCGTGCTACGGATCGGAGCGTGAAATGTCAGACCCCTTAATCGGGCAGGTAGGTTAAGCAACTTAAAAATGGAATGAGTAGTTTAAAGTTAGATATTGTGGGGATTACTGAAGTTCGGCGGCAGGAGGAACAGGACTTCTCATCAGGTTAATACAGTATTATAAATACAAAATCAAATTAGGGGTAATGCAGGAGTAGGTTTAATAATAAATAAAAAATATGGGCGCGGGTAAGCTACTACGAACAGCATAGTGTACGCATTATAGTAGCCACGAGAGACCGAAGCCCTCTCCTACCACAGCAGTACAAGTTTATATGCCAACTAGCTCCTCAGATGAAGATATTGAAATAATGCATGATGAGATAAAAGAAATTATTCAGATGGTGAAGGGAGGCGAAAATTTAATAGTCACTGAAGACTGGAATTCGATAGTAGGAAGAGAAGGAAAAGTAGTATGAGAATATGGAATGGGGATAAGGAATGAAAGAGGAAGCCGCCTGGTCGAATTTTGCACGCAGCATAACATAAAGGCCAGCACTTGGTTTAAGAATCCTGAAAGAAGGTTATATACACTCCTGGAAATGGAAAAAAGAACACATTGACACCGGTGTGTCAGACCCACCATACTTGCTCTGGACACTGCGAGAGGGCTGTACAAGCAATGATCACACGCACGGCACAGCGGACACACCAGGAACCGCGGTGTTGGCCGTCGAATGGCGCTAGCTGCGCAGCATTTGTGCACCGCCGCCGTCAGTGTCAGCCAGTTTGCCGTGGCATACGGAGCTCCATCGCAGTCTTTAACACTGGTAGCACGCCGCGACAGCGTGGACGTGAACCGTATGTGCAGTTGACGGACTTTGAGCGAGGGCGTATAGTGGGCATGCGGGAGGCCGGGTGGACGTACCGCCGAATTGCTCAACACGTGGGGCGTGAGGTCTCCACAGTACATCGATGTTGTCGATGTTGTCGCCAGTGGTCGGCGGAAGGTGCACGTGCCCGTCGACCTGGGACCGGACCGCAGCGACGCACGGATGCACGCCAAGATCGTAGGATCCTACGCAGTGCCGTAGGGGACCGCACCGCCACTTCCCAGCAAATTAGGGACACTGTTGCTCCTGGGGTATCGGCGAGGACCATTCGCAACCGTCTCCATGAAGCTGGGCTACGGTCCCGCACACCGTTAGGCCGTCTTCCGCTCACGCCCCAACATCGTGCAGCCCGCCTCCAGTGGTGTCGCGACAGGCGTGAATGGAGGGACGAATGGAGACGTGTCGTCTTCAGCGATGAGAGTCGCTTCTGCCTTGGTGCCAATGATGGTCGTATGCGTGTTTGGCGCCGTGCAGGTGAGCGCCACAATCAGGACTGCATACGACCGAGGCACACAGGGCCAACACCCGGCATCATGGTGTGGGGAGCAATCTCCTACACTGGCCGTACACCACTGGTGATCGTCGAGAGGACACTGAATAGTGCACGGTACATCCAAACCGTCATCGAACCCATCGTTCTACCATTCGTAGACCGGTAAGGGAACTTGCTGTTCCAACAGGACAATGCACGTCCGCATGTACCCCATGCCACCCAACGTGCTCTAGAAGGTGTAAGTCAACTACCCTGGCCAGCAAGATCTCCAGATCTGTCCCCCATTGAGCATGTTTGGGACTGGATGAAGCGTCGTCTCACGCGGTCTGCACGTCCAGCACGAACGCTGGTCCAACTGAGGCGCCAGGTGGAAATGGCATGGCAAGCCGTTCCACAGGACTACATCCAGCATCTCTATGATCGTCTCCATGGGAGAATAGCAGCCCGCATTGCTGCGAAAGGTGGATATACACTGTACTAGTGCCGACATTGTGCATGCTCTGTTGCCTGTGTCTATGTGCCTGTGGTTCTGTCAGTGTGATCATGTGATGTATCTGACCCCAGGAATGTGTCAATAAAGTTTCCCCTTCCTGGGACAATGAATTCACGGTGTTCTTATTTCAATTTCCAGGAGTGTACATGAAAGAGACCTGGAGACAGTGGAAGGTATCAAATAGATTATATAGTGATAAGACATATTTATGAACCAACTTTTAAACTGCAAGACATTTACCGTGAAAGATACAGACTCTGACCACAATTTATTGGTTATGAACTGTACATTAAAGCTGAAGAGACTAGAAACAGATGGGAATTTAAGGAGATGGGACTTCGAGAAACTAAAAGAACCTGAGGTTGTAGAGAGTTTCAGAGAGAACATTAGGGAACGGTTGACAAGAACGGGGGAAAGAAATACAGTAGAAGAAGAACGGGTAGCTTTGAGAGATGAGATAGTGAATGAAAAAGAGGATCAAGTCGGTAGAGAGACAAGGGCTAGTAGAAACCCTTAGGTAACAGAATAGATATTGGAATCAGTTGATGAAAGGAGAAAATATAAAAATACAGTAAATGAAGCAGGCAAAAAGTAATACAAACGCCTCAAAAATGAGATCGACAGGAAGTGCAAAATGGCTAAGCAGGGATGGCTAGAGGACAAATGTAATGATGCAGAGGCTTATCCCACAAGGGGTAAGATAGATACTACCAACAGGAAAATTAGAGAGACCTTTGGAGAAAAGAGAACCACTTGTTTGAATATCAAGAGCTCAGATGGAAACCTAGTTCTAAGCAAAGAAGGGAAAGCAGAAAGGTGTAAGGAGTATATAGAGGGTCTATACAAGGGCGATGTACTTGTGGACAATATTATGGAAACGGAAGAGGATGTAGATGAAGATGAAATGGGAGATATGATACTGCGTGAAGAGTTTGACAGAGCACTGAAAGACTTAAATCGAGACGAGTCTCCGGGAATAGACAACATTCCATTAGAACTACTGACAGCCTTGGGAGAGCCAGGCCTGTGAGCATGATGTATGAGACAGGCGAAATACTGTCAGACTTCAAGCAGAATATAATAATTCCAATCCCAAACAAAGCAGATCTTGACATATGTGAAAATTACCGAACTGTCAGTTTAATAAGTCACGGCTCCAAAGTACTAACACGAATTCCAGAATGGGATTTTCACTCTGCAGCCGAGTGTGCGCTGATATGAAACTTCCTGGCAGATTAAAACTGTGTGCCCGACCGAGACTCGAACTCGGAACCTTTGCCTTTGGCGGGCAAGTGCTCTACCACTGAGCTACTGAAGCACGACTCGCGCCCCGTACTCACAGCTGTACTTCTGCCAGTACCTCGTCTCCTACCTTCCAAAATTTACAGAAGCTCTCCTGCGGATCTTGCACAACTAGCACTCCTGAAAGAAAGGATATTGCGGAGACATGGCTTAGCCACAGCCTGGGGGATATACGATAATAATAACTGCAGCATTCGCCTGGAGCATTTAAATGAATGATAATAAATATGTAACATTCAAGAGCAGCATACAATGCAAAGTAGTTACCAAGGAACAGAACTGTCACTGCAACAAGACGTTAACACAGAGTCGAGAACCGACGTAGTCCTGACATACCGCTAACCCTGCTCTTCTGGGATGCCGACGTTTGCTTCCTGGTGCCGAGGTAATTAGCGTTATTTGCAGTGATTGGCACTCTGCTACAGACGACCTTGCTATGCGGTTTCCGTCAGCGGTCATTAGAAGCTTCAGCGACCGTATAATGAGGCGAAGCAAAGCAAGTCTGCGGAGTAATAATGACGAGTCAGCAAACTCTTTTTTGCTACACGTATTTTAAAACTTGCAATATTTGGTAATGCGAAGTATTACGTAAGTAACTGTACCGTGCTATTCAGAAAACAGCTAACGACTGCGAAAATTACCACTCACAGAGGACTACAACATCGCAGGAATTTTCGACAGTTTAAGCTGCCTCATGGTTTGGGATTAAGCATTTGCGTTAATGCGTTTCTCTGCTCTGCCTCATTCATAACGGAAAGCATTTGAAGTTAGCAAAACGGATACCTCAGTAGTAAAAGAAATGTAATGAAAGCTCATTTTGCCGTGATCTAAACGTACTCGTTCAAGTAGGTCATGTTATTATGTCCATTACTTTTATTTAGTTCTGTCAAAAAGGCAACTCTTGACGTAATCTTGTTTTTCCATATTTCTCTGTCTCCTACCGTTATTATTGCCTACATATAATTAATTTGCAGTTTAGCTTCGTCTATCATCAAGTATTTTTTCCTATCTTGTTTCATTTTCCTTTCACCGTTCCTTCCAAAACAACAACTAATGAAAATTTCCTCACTGAATCGTTTTGCCTAAAAGCAACAGAAACAATGAAGATCATTAACAGACAAAAATTCATTATCTTTGAAGCATCGAGAACAAACACTATGCTATATCGTTATGCATAGAATGTATTCTTGTAATTTTACGAGGCAGTGACAAATTTCTTCTAGAAAAATGTGCTGATTTAACTCTGTCAAAGTCGTGAAGAAAAACAACTTAGCACACGTATATGAAATCTCCCGTCCATGGTTTTTATGTGCCGGTCGATATTACATTCTTTCAGTCAGTACGGGTGTATAGCAGGGCCAATCCAGATTAATCATAAAAACGAAAGTGATTGAAGTTTTCTCTTCTTTTTCAGATGAGACTGATCCTGTGCCCGTTTTGTGCAAAGTTGGGGACTCGGTAAGTTTCAAGTACCATGAAGACAACTACCAGTTACGGAAACATTATTGACGCGCATTTTGACAAATACATGTAGCGTAACACAGATTGCTTGCTTTATAATTTTACAAAGGCCCATAAGTAGAAGATAACTACAGCAAAGTTTAGACCTGATTTAGTTTAGTATAAGTGAATGAAATATTTTATCATCCGTGTGGATGGTTTATTAGCATTTTAAGTGATGTGCAGTACAGAACTGAAGCAAATTAAACGTCAAGATCTGTTATTTGCATTTCTTCTTTATATCGGTAATAATTTGCCGCGATGGGGTACTGTCTTGACATACATACTGTCATTTATAGCATTTTGTAATTTAGATATATTCGAAATAAACTACTTTTCTCACTGTTCGTGAATGCATCGAATGAATAAGTATGCCAGTATTAAAACTCAGTCCCATAAAACTGTTGAAGTGTGGTCGATCTCATTCTGCGTTAGTTGAACATGTAGGTCCCCTGTGTGTCAATCAGGTGCTCAATGGATAGATTGACATGAATGGACGTCTTTCTTCTCCAATGAAATCTCTCTACTGTTCTGATACTGAGAACAATGAAACTAATAAGAAATATATAACCTGGGAAACCCATTATGGAGTGCCCCGTAATGCGATTTATTCTATTATGTTTACATGAATTGCTATTCTTCTCTAGATTTATAATTTTGTCGTTAAAAGTAGCCTATTCTTCAAGATTATTAGCATACAGAACCATTTTTCTGTTATTTATAAGACTTACAACATGTCAAATTATTAAGCTGTATACGTTTCACTCCTTTTTGTTTATTCATTTGGAGATCGTCTTCAGGCATTACATCTACATGTAAAATTCAACGGGCCCACACTAATGTCACCTTATTGTAGGTCCCGTTTGAGGACTCGTACAGTGCAAGGAAAAATTTAGTTACATCACACGTTCCCCAGTTCTTATCTGTCTATCCAGGTTATTTCTATTACTCAGTAGACAAAACTGAGATGAGTTTTCTTGTTATCAACGTCACTGATATGAAGTCACGATTACATATGATCAGGATAAAAACATTACTGCAACTATGTTTTACATTACTTTTGAGACGCAGTTCCTCTGCGCGATACAACTTCAGTTTTGCATGTGACATGATTCCTAGTACTCTGTAATGAAGTAACTTTCTGGACAGCTTTGTTCTTTTTTCCTTTTAGGAACAGAATGACCCTAACCTAGCTCACCACGTGTCTGAACACGTACATTCGCATTCGCAGGAGGACTCTAACAAAGAAAGGGACCTCCAATGATTAAAATCCTATACATATCATTGCGGATAACGGAACCTTTCTTAATTAATAACATGCCATTGAACTTATTACCGCGTTGTCAATTTTGTTTCGAGCTTCCTTAACATTTAGGTCAAAATGCAAATCAACCCACTATTAAAAGTTCCGAAGGGAAAGAGAGCATAACAGGCAATTGTTGACCTACTGACGAACAATATTTCAGAATCTGAATTAAGATTAGATTTTGAGAGGATTTGGATATTAGTTCAAGATAGCGGCAGCTATTATATACAAATAAAACTCAAATCGTTCTTTTTCTTCTTCCTCGAGGAAGCAGAATGGTAGGAAAATGACTGTGTTTCGATGACTGGAGCCAAGGCAAGACGTGAAATCTCTGTGTTCTGAAAACGTCGTCTGTTATAAAAATCCCAGCAGGCAGTCCTTGACAACCGCACCTCTCTGCAGTTGGTAATGGGGTTATTTTTTGAGGTCGGAATTTCCACGTGGAATGGTCATCCAGATGTTTAAGACATTGGAACCACGCAGCTTCTGCCTCACTTTTCTTCCAGTTTCTCTTCGGATGAACAGAATCACAGTTTTAGCTCAGCGTGCGTGACTGCGTCGCACCGTTGCCGCTAAGTCATTATCTACAGCCATATCATAAAAAGTCATCCAAACCATCCCCTTTTGTCGCCTCAGTCTTTATGGGTTCCGCTCTCTCTCTCACATGCATTCAACATTTCCCAGTACATTACTAGCTCAAGTGGCGTTTAAGGAATTCTGTAATTTCATGCACTGACTCCCGTATCCATTGGTTGATGTCTCTTTCAATGCGTCTCCCATACGTTAGTAATATTGAAACGTCAGTTAAGGTTGAACACTGCTCTATGTTTATGAACTACGACTGAATACATCCCATTGTTAATCTTTAACCTGTTTTATTAGTGTTGAATCATCTGCCGTCTCTCCACAGTCTCTTAACTATTTACGACCGTCTGTAACGATGGATAAAGTCGATTGCCATCCATGATCAAAACTAAGATATCAGATAAATCCCTCACTACTTCTAAACTACTCAAGGCTAAAATCACCAAAGCCCAATCTAACGGCTTCCAGGAGCAACAAAAATATCGTTTTTAGTATTCCACATAATTAATGACCGAATTTAAAAATCTGAAACACCGCCACAATTTTACGTTGCAGGCATAACAGGATAAGTCAAGTATTAAAGTTAGGGAGTGTATACAAGTACTGAGGCCGCGTTTTCCAGACTCTGTTCACCCAGTATATGAGAATGAGAGCCCGTAGCGACTTGGCCACAAACTTTACGCATTTCAGACCCTTTCGAAACTTTTACTCACTGACATGTTAAACAGAGTAATGAAAGGAATCTTTTTTTGCTGTTCTTGCAATAAATTTTCAGCATAATCCAAAGCGTATTTATTTATTATTGGTTTATTACTAACTCTATTCGTAGCACAAGTCCGGGGCCAGTAGTGTAACTGAATTGCTTCCCTATTTTTTATAATTTTCGTGTATGTCTGTGTTGAATGTGTACCCGAACAAAGCAGGTGGTGTGATCACGTACACGGTTTCTTATGAAATGAGTCGCCAAATCAATATGAAACTATGTAGCTGTATTTGTATCGACTTTTATCAAAATAATCAGAAAACACAGAACTGATGTATTCTGTATTGTTCAGTGCAGTGGATAGTGCGTGCGTCACAGTACGTGACTTGCAGTTCCAGCACACGAAACCAACGTGGTAAAAACTCTACATAAAATCATAAATCTAATTTTGAAAGAATACACAAACGAAATGTTTCTGTAAAAATTCCCTGTAATTTTACGTACACAAACTGACTCAATAAAATTCCAAAGACTAAATACGTACGCAAATGCAACACTGCACTGTAAGAATCTCACTGTCTGACATAAATGTGATATGAACTGTAGTTTACCTAATACAAATACGGTATTAATTTTGAAATGCAGTTCTTAACTGTGAATGACTTTATTGTTTCTTAACTGATGTCAAATTGGTCCTAATAAATTTTCATGGTTTACCTGTGGCAAGGTACTGCCCGAAGTGATCAACATAAAAATATGGCGCAGCGGCAAACCTACCAGAAACGACCCTGCCTCCGACAAACAGCGAAACGCTGCTGCAAACGTTGTAAGCTGAGGCTGTCGGTGTGGATAGATCTCCTGGTACATCCTTGCTGCCCGCAACCCGTTGGCAATTGTCTTTCCATAAATAAGCATCATGTCGGCAATCTCCCTATTCGAAAACGGAACCATTGTGTACAACGCTGTATCGCAATCACTACAAGGTGAGTCAGTAAGAGAAGTGAACCGGACACAACATTACCAGTTACTAAGGAAGGAGCGCCCAGGGCATCGCGTATGAATAGTACCACCATCTATGAGGATACCATGCATACTGTAAGTGTAGCTGTTTGGTACAGCGTTTATTAGACCGCAGTTTCTGTGAGAAAGTATGAATAAACGGTCTTTAGCTTGGAAACCGTGCATTTCCGGATATAAGGTCATTAGATCCTTTTTGTTCCGTATCCTCTCATTGATCAGTCTCTAGACTTTGTACAAGGTTGAAAAATTCACTCTGTATATCCTATCAAGCCTGGTAACAACACTAAAAAAAACAAATGCACTCCTGTAGCCGTTCTGTCACGTAGAATTGCTACTGTAATCATTTACATACCCGCCAACGGTGTGTACGTGTACGAACTTTCACTAACATCCGACTGCGTCTTCAGGGTGCTTCACTTTTTTTGGCAGGCAGTGTATGTAGGGTGAATGACTTACCACGTAACTTCTCTTTTATTTCATGAACGGTTCATGATACAGAAACAACATTTCTGGCAAATTATAATACACAGAGAGGGACCCCATTTTTTTTCGCATGGTGAACACCGTTCGCTCTGCTACCAACATACATTCTGAATCAGATACTGTTTTTTAATAGCACGGTGTAGTTTTCTTAACGGAATTCGAAAGTGTTTGGAAAGACGAGTATTGTGATACACAAGCTTGTTAATGTTGGCGTTGAATCTTTTCGTAGGAGTGACTGAGAAATCTGTTAAAATTACGACGCTAGGAGACTACACTCGGTTGATACAAGTATTAAGTGTATTAACTATTTAACAAAATTAAAAGTTTCTCTGCTTACTATCGTTTGGCGAAACCCAATTTCGACGTCTTGCATCATTCTCCAAATAAAATGAGTACTTCTTTCGTGCCTATAAATATATTACAGGATACATTTCAGGTTCATAGTTTTGTCTTCACGTTCCATTTGCAAATAGTACCGCATGTTTCCAAACAGAATTTGAAAAGAAGTCACATTAAAGTGATGGTGAGGGTGTAATTTTCCGAAACGACTGCTGGAACCTCGTATAAATGAAAGTGAATGATCGTAAACGTTTTCAGTTAGAATGCATGATTATCTCGATTCAACTTAATTAATATTGGCGTAATGGAGGAAGTCAGAGACGTTTTGATGTCCAGCTGGAAGTGTAAAGTTCGAAGATGCCCGAATGGCTGGGAGTGAACCGTAACTAAAGTTGATAAACGTCTTTGTGTCTCAGCGAAGTAACCTTCTTTTCAACTGGCAATGCAAGAAATCAACTGGAGAGCTGGACTCCATGCTTTTGCGAGGAAGATGGTATGGCGGTAAGTGTGAACACGGAAAGGTTGACGACATTCTACTAGGCTCTTCTTCCAACAGATCTCGCCCGCAATCCGTACTTGTTTGCACTCTCTATTTAGAGAGGTGTTTTTCAGTCACTTTACTCCTTTGCGCTTTGACATAAACCGTTCTTTCGGTTAACGTGTTAAGGAGAATTCAGTGGACTGTATACGTCGCCCTTGAGCCAAGGAGCACTTGAAGGAAGCAATTCACTACGATTCATTTCCCGACAATAAATTCCGTTACGTGGAAAATGTAGGGGATGGCAACAGTGAAATGTTACCATATACACCGACTGAAAAACTGCATAAAAATATATTTATTACAAATAGATTGCTTTCTTCCTTTTTTCCTCTGCGTTTCTGATGTCTTTCCAAACCGGCAAGTTAGTGCTGCCTACTACAGAATACGAGCTTCCTGGAAGCACAATGAGTCAGCATCATGTTCTGAGATGCTGGTTGTTTCGCATGGCTGTTAAGAGTTCTAGATGTCAAGGCGCTGCCACCAATTAAAAGCTAGCATCTTACTGGTTATAATGGAACATATTTTTTGAGGAGCTGTGGCATAAGTTGTAAAGAAACGGCACCTCGGCCTTAACTTTTTCACCAACGCATGGAAAAGACTGTTCTTTAGAGTAATTTTTGTTATATTGCTGGGGGAATGTCTGGAGGTGAAATGAATTCTGTACAAAAAGGGATTGCATCAGCCGCGGTACACTGCAGATCTTGCTGGTAAAGTAGGGGAAGTTATTTCAGCTTTTGAAATGCTCACTAACAAAGAAAACAGTTAATTGTGGAAACATCATGATTGTGATATGTACTTCATCTTTCTGTAATGATTTGGTTTCAGATTATATACTTGATGACTACATTTAAGAACGTAATAGGAAATGTATTATTAATTTCAAGGACTACTTTGAAATGCGGGAAGTATGCCAAAATGGTCATTTTTCGTACCCGTAATCTACTATAAGAGACAGCTGGCTTCCAATTTGCCAAAATATCAATAAATGTTTCACCTTCGTCGTTTGGAAATTAAGCCAGTAACCGAAAAACAAACATTTCCGTGACCTGTGAAATCAATACATTAAGCATGCCTATATACATCCCCCGACACGCTAATTAGCGTCGAATCACCGCTATAAAATAAATACGGTTGGTGGTAGCGGAGTGAGGTAGCTGACTTTGCGAACCAGAAGAGAATCGTTATTAAAAGTTGTTGTTACAGACAGTTTGGTTGATATTTCAGAAATGATGGAATATTCGTTGAATGTCTACGCGTTGGTGGGTGGAGGGGGGGGGGGGGGAAATCTGTGCCCAAAGCCAGAATACGATGCTCTGGATTTTTCAAGTACTCGGCGCACCGTAGTTTCCGTCACCCGGCTGGTGCCTAAAGCTGAGACAGACTGTGTTACAAAAATTTCAGAAGATGAATTCTGCTGATCTTTGCCCAGGATAGTTTAGTAAGGGACCTCACTACCTGAGGCAGATTCAAATATTCCGTTCGACTTCAGTAACAGACCAATGCTTACGAAACTTTACCAGGTTTTGGCCCCCTTGTCAAATTAAAATTTTCGGAACGATTTCGTCGTGTCGTTTTCCTCTTCTAGTCCTTTAAAATCCTTAAGTTTCCCCCATTTCACAGGAATTTCCTTCGGCAGCCTTTTGGTGTCCAGAGTGGGCTGAAAATTTAGAGCAGTATTCGGCAGAAGACTCTTGGACAAAACTCCAGTGGAGAAGCGGTCGCTGGTAAACCCTTTCTTGAGCCCCCATAGACTGCTCATCATGTCTGGGAAGTTCTTGCGATATAAGTGGATAAAAACTTTTGCTGGAATACTCAGTCATCACGCCTTGATGCCCTGAACAGTAATGACGTGAAAATGGCGGTCGAATCTCGCTACTTGATTAATAAAAGAACAACTTAATAGGTACACAATGATCTAGAAAAAGTTCTTCAGTCAACAGACTCTTTTTAAAAAAATCTGTAATCGTTTGTTGAGTTAACGAACGTATTGTCTTCGGTTTGTTCTGCGCATGGGGTAAGCGCGCAGAAAAACGGCCTGTTTTGCCATAGTACTGCCATGTACTGCTTCCGCGTTCAGATTTAATACTGTATTAAACTAAAAAAGTACCATAGTCGAACCAAAGAAAACTGTTTTTAGTTTGTAATGAGACGGCAAAGATCAGAAAATGGCAGTGCAGTAAAAAAAGGAAACTGGTTTCCCATTAATTTTTAATGGGACGGAAATGCAAAAAATAACCAAGATTTTTCTAAATTAAGTGATGATATTAAAACGTCTACACCACAGTGTAAAGGTTGTTGTAGCTAATGGTTGCATAGAGAACCGCCACTTGTTACAGATCCATTGTTTTAAAACTGCATGGATACTTAAGTCTTTGCCTTATTTTGTGGTATTAAAGTTCATATTTTTCTAGCAAGGAAGGTCTACTGAAACCACATGATGTGATGAAGCTTAGAAAAAACATGATAATCTGAATTTTGCTATCATGGCAAGATCCCAGGAAATATAATTTGGTATCGTCTTCCACATATCTGTGTACTTCGTTAACCAACTGTGCAGTATGGTCGATTGTGAAGTCGGAGAGTATTGGAACAACAGGTGTATCATTCCAAAGTAACGTTATCCAATATGGCGAAGATGACGGCCGTGACGTCACAGACACACCCCCTGTGACGACATCTTGGATGACGTCACAGGGGATGTGTCTGTGACGTCACGGCCGCCATCTTGGATAACGGTACTTTAATGATGCCCCTATTGTTCCAATAATTAGGAAGCTCTGAGATACAACTGTGGTCATTGGTACATGAACCAACAACCATGTATCCATTCTCTCTTTTCAGGAAAGGACCACAGATGGAAAATATTTTCATCTTTGTTTCTAAGGTGCTACATCTTGGTGGATAACAAACGTTTGATGGAAATTGATGGAAAGGTATTTGGTGTGGATGTTTTAGCTAACTACATACTGCGCCTTTGATGGCCCGATGACAGCCCTTTCATACGACACAACTGAACTCGAGGAGATTTTCTGTACCGACTCTTAGAACGCCAGGAATCACTATACTCAAAGACATTTGGCTTCCACCTTTTGTTTTATTCGCGTTGTCCTTGCGTGCTGACGCTGAGTAAATACGCTGTGGGTGCGGTGGTAAACATTTCTGTCTTTAGCACACACCGCACAAGGAGCTTCTTGAAAGCGAGCTTTCGGCAGCCACAAAAATAGGGGGTCCACCTCACGTTTTCATTAGCTTACGTCAGAATTTCTTGCCTTCAGAATTTCGGTATGCGTGCGACCTCATATAAGATAACTTTTTACTCTCTCGAGCTCGACAAGACCGGTAAATTCTACAAGGTGGCCAAAACAAATAGTGAACGAGGTGTTTGAAACTATCTGAATGTTTTTATTTCCTAACGCTACCGGAGCGCTCGAGTGTAGCCGATTTGAAGCTTGTTGTGAGTACAGTTCTGCACAACGTCTTTTTCAATAGAACAAAGAGTGTTTATTGTTGAAACATTTTTGGATATAAATCGTTTAAAAAGTTAAATGAAAGGTTCACCATAAAATATCCAGAGACAGTTGCTCCTGCAAAAGTATCGTGCAGAAATTGCTCACGAAATTTAGAGCAACAGGTTCAGTCGCTAACGCCAAAAACAGCCGTGTAAAGAAAGTTTCTTAGCTGGAAAATATTGAACGTATTCACGAGCCCGTGGTAACAAGCCTACGAAGATCCACTACACGTCTGCCCTCCCAGCTAAACATCAAACGAACGTCACACCAGAACATGAAGCTGTTGCATATGCGAGTAAGAGTGATGCAAGCATAAAAGCCTGCGGATTAAGCACAACAACACTATTGTGAATGGTTACTCACACTTGTCGCTGATGGTTATGTGGGTCCAAATCTTAACTTCAACTCAGACGAAGCATGGTTTCGCTTTATCTCGGCGCTACGGTGCTTACTTCGCGATTTTCAGTGTCATAGGTCCATGAAGCTTTGGAGAAGGACATACAATTTCCACAGGTTTATGGCCTCCCAGATTGCCTGATCTGTCTAGATATGATTTTTATTTGTAGGGTAGTGTACAGGGAAAAGTCTACAGTAACATCCCACATCCAACCAAAGAGTTGAAAACAAACACTCGCAATGCGATTGCGGAAATCATACCAAATGAATCGCCAAAAATTTCCAGTAACAGGTTGAGACGTGCTGGGTTGTGTATCGAAGTTCATAGTGAAAATCTTCAGCATCTCCTGTGAACTATTGCCCTAATGAATGTTCAGTATGTTGTTGTGCCTAATAATAATTTACTACTCTGCATTCTGTACTTACAATAACCGACTGAACTGTCTATATGTTGTTTGTAAGACACGGGCCTCTATTATTTTGGCCATCCTGGATGATGCAATGTTACACAATGATTAAGAAGTCGTTTGTAATTGCAATAAGTCTGTTTTTATGGAGTTATGTCTTTCAATAAATATTTAGTTGATATCTTTTTATTTATTCATTTTATTTCCAGTACTATCATCATGAGGATGGCAGTAATGAAAATAAAAAGAATAAATGAATTGATTTTACCTAAAAATCTTTCCGAAGACATGTATCCACAAAAAATTGTTATCGTAGCGTTAATGAATGGAGTGTATTTAACGTGTTACAAGTTACAATAGGGTGCTAGACCAGATATCGATCCTGGATTTTAATTTGTTATGTACTCTAATCTTCCTCCATTATTTGCAAAATTATATCACTTCCTCAACGTACCACATGTAGATCTGACACTAAATGACAAGGCTGTTAATTTTCAAGACAACAGATAGAAACATCCGATACTAAGTCGATCATCGATAGTCGTGGGCTGGTAACAAACTGATTATTGCCGATCTTGGAATGACAAGAATATTGAAGAGCTGGAATCTGAGAAAAAAAGGACTGATTTAAGAAATTCCATTAAGAATAACATACCATCCTCTAACTTTTGCATGCTGTGATAGTGGAATAGAATTAATAGTGCATACTTTTCCCATTAGTTTTCTGACAAATCCGTAACAGTATTTTATTGGACTTTTGTAAGAAATGACATCCATTTCCATGTATAATGTCCGATATTTACACAAAATAAATGTTTATGTTTGATTACGTTTACTTAATCCAGTACAGATAACAAAGAAGAAGAATATATTAAGAAACGTTAGTATAGAGAAAACTCTTGCAGTGGGTTAGATATTAACATTCTTTCCTCTCGCAATCGTCGTTTCTGACCTAGTTTTAGATATAAGGATCAACATACACCATAGCACTCAACTGACGGAAATAACGCTGAAGGATTTTGAAAACCGTTTGCTGTATAACTTTGTGTAGTTGTTTGGCATAAAACTCTTCCTTTTCAAAGCAAGGGTCCAAACATTCGTTGGTACATGCAAAAGCAGTACCCACTTTCAAAATTACGTAAAACTGATTTATAAAGTAGAACAGAAAACAGACCAAAAGATAGCTCTTGCAACTAATATTTCAAAAATATCCTCAATTATTTTTACGAGATAGATGTATAATGGTCCTTATCATTCAGTTTGTTATATTTAACAACAGCTAAATTCTCTCAAATGGAAGCCCCATACATGTAGTCCAATCCGAAATGATACGTTTTGAAAATGTATAAACAGTGAAGGTACCACAAATCATTGCTTTGAAGAATATTGTGGTACCAGTTTGTTTGAACAAAATGTGCTCTCCAGAGAACTGTTTTCTCAAGCTAAATTAACATTTTTCTGCGTTAGAGTAGCAGTGTATGCAGAACTGTTGGATATCGATTTCAGCCATATCTGTCAATAGAGACTCGGTAGCAGAAAGTTACCCCAGCTGCGCTCTATTACAAGTAGAAAAGTGACTGATATGTCATTCCACGCGCACGCCATAGAGCTACACACAGACCTTCTTGGAAATGCTGCATAATCTGCTCGAGGTAAACGCTTACTACTAACGAAGACATGAACTCGAGTTTCTTCCTATGGCAGTAAAACAGCACCAATAACAGGTGCCATCTAGCACCATAAACACTAAGTGCAGCACTTGTAGGTCCTAAATGAGGAAGGATAACCACCAACGTAGCGTAGAAGAGGGTATAAGTACTTCTGTTGGGTTGTACTAAATATTTAACAAAACTGCAGCGATATTATATAAATTACGCATGGAACACTTATTTCGACATCTTAGTAACATAGTGTAAAAGTTTCATTGTCATTCAATTATTGTTAGAGAAGTAATAAAAGTTTTCCTAAAAAGAAATTTTTCGTTGTCTTGCAACAAGCTGTATGCTAAGAGTACGTGGACCTGGGGCGATAGTAGGTGGTACTGGAGAAAATAAAAAGAATGCAAATAGGGAAATGGAAAAAACAATTAGGAGAGCGTGTTTTTCGGTGAATTCAGAAAAGGAAATGCAATGATGTAAGAGTAGGGACGGAAAATCCTTTATCAAGTGATATATAGTGCTGCACTACTTTTTGTTCTTCCTCCAATGAAAAAGACTTGTGCATCGGCCTAGGTGTTCACTACCTTTGCCGATGTTAAGATTTTTTTTCCAATTAGCCTCTGAAAACCAGGGAACTTTGGATACCTACCGTATATCGTATTCAGCTCCCATTTTCAGTAAGGCCAAGTGCTTGACCGTGGAGCGGTTCTTTTAAGGGTTGTCGACACGACACGACACAACGAAATAAGAAGTACAGAGAAGAAAAATTAATTTCCTCTAGCGTGAATAATGAAGTATATAAGGTAAATATACATCAACAGAAAAATCTTGAATACTCTAGAAGGGACTGCACAAGTCAAAGTACAGAGAACATTTGTTTATTTACTTAGTAAAACAGTTTTTGTAGGTAGGGGGAGCAGATTTAAGAGAACATTTGTTTATTTACTTACTAAAACATGACAACAAATAGTTTCTTAATGGGGCAATCTATAGATAACACAACTCAAGTTGTAGGGATCAAGAAATATATTTGAAGTTTATAGACGCCTGTTCTGGTATCGAGATTATCTAACTTTTGAATAGATTTAAGCTCATCTGACACTCAGTCACAAATATAAATTTTACATCGAAAACGTACAAAAGTGATTTACCGAGGCCTAGAACCACGTGGTTCCGAGCAGAACTGAGGAGATGATGACGCATGCACTGCCTGGTGGGATAAAGGTAAATTTCTTCTTTAAGGACGTGGAAACTTTCTGTGTACTCTTACCTCACGCGTCCTTCTACGCCCACCTACCCTACAGAGCATTTCTCTATCCTGTGTTTACAGAATGACTGCAGCTAATTCTTTGAAAGATGTAGTTATTCTGAGCAAAAATCTCAGACCAGTTGCACTGTATTATTAGATAAAGTAGTTCAAACAGTTATATAATAGCCAGCACGAGGTTCGTAAATTATCGCCACACACGGCTGCGGTGGTATTCTTTCAGTCTAAGCTAATTATGGCACCCAACTGAGTTGACAAAAACTAATACCTCAATTACATTATAAGCAAAAATTTTTAATGTGTGGCTATAAATTTTTAATTTTTAGCAATTATTTACATCAAGTAACATTGCACTTTTCTGCTGGATGGTAATAACATCTTTTTAACACTACCTTGTTTCATTTCTCAGTTGCTTCTTTCTTTTACACTACACCGTAAGGTTCTTTGCACGAGATCCCGAATCCGCCATTCCACTTGCCAGCCTCCTTGCTTTAATTAATCGCCTTGCAAGGAATACGAGTCATTATAATACTTTTTTATATGTTCCATGAAATGTCCGCAGACAATCTTCCCAACACTTACCAAAGGGTGAGAAGAAAATTGGCGAAGTGCGAGTCGAACTCGCGCACTGAGTATATATATATATATATATATATATATATATATATATATATATATATATATATATATATATATACTGGCAAGATATTGGTCCCGGAAATTCCAAGACCGTATCAAAATCACTACAGAAGTTCCTCAGACAAGTTTGGACATACGTCAGTTTTTGTAGGTAGGGGGAGCAGATTTAAGAGAACATTTGTTTATTTACTTACTAAAACATGACAACTTATATTTCATGTTGGGTGCAGTAATGTTCATCTATTATGGTTTTTACGGATGATAAATGTTCATCTATTATGGTTTTGACGGATGATAAATGCAATGTATGTTCAAATGGGAAAAGATATTTTTATGTGACATAAATACAGTTTAACAAGTTCCAAATTTTTTACCCTATTTGTACTTGCTTCTTGCGACTTTCATGGTTTTAGATTAACGGAAAATGCCATAGGTTTTGATGATTGAGTTTGCGGGTATCAAAATATCTGACATAAATGGCCGAATCTTTTGATTGCATTGACTTAGAAACTTAAATCCTGTCACCGCCAACAGAGCATAGACCTTAGTAAATCCGTAAATCTGGACTTGATACGCCAACTTGTTACAGAGGAAAAGTGGTCTTAAGAGACGGACAGACACACAGATGTGTAACAAGTAACAAAAAATATTTTTTTCCGTGTGGTATAATTAAAAATCAACAATTTTAGGATTTTTTTCTTTACCTTTGCTATGAAACTTTGCTTCTTGCAAAATTTTCTGTTTCTAGTCAACGGGAAGTTCCCTATAGGTTTTCATGAGTGAGTTTTTTCGAGTATCAAAATGTGTGACGTAAATTGCCGTATCTTTTGATTGCAGTGTCTTAGATGCTTAGAATTTTTAATATGTGACATAAATTTGAACTCGTTACGTCAACCCGCTCGTTAGAATATGCGTTTTTAACTGTCGGTCAGATACACAACAAAGGGAACCTAAAAGGGTTCGGTTTCTACAAACAGAGGCTGGAACCCTTATGATAACAATAATAACAATAATAATAATAATAATCAACGAAAGCGAAACCGGGAGGCGCCCGCACTTTGAGTTGACAAAGGAGAAAACGCGGACTACGCTAATGGAAGCTGCGGCGTACACAAAGGCAGAGAGCGGGAGCCTTGCTGAAGATCCGGGTCACTGGGAACGGAAGAGAGCAAAAGTGCGTTCGGCCCACGTGCGTGACGTCAGCTTGCGGTAGGACCCGCCTCTAGCGAGCTGCAGAACAAGGAAGGTGAGGCCTACTTGCGGTCTGCGCGCCGAAGAAGGCCGCGAGAGCTGGGACGCCCGCACGTCCGACAGGAGGTGAAAGAGACGGAGCTGGTCGCTGCACTGGACACGTTCCACACTCGCTGGACCGGAGAAACGAGTTTAGGGGCAGCAGTCTCTCATTCGCGATAAGATGACGCGTCCCGCCTCTTTAAATACTACCACAACATTTTGATTGCCGATTAACTACGCCGATCGCAAGCAGCACTGTTAATGCATCAACAGGTGGAAAATTATGAGAAGAACCGGTTATCTGGTAGGTGGAAGTTCCAGTTGTGCACCGTACTGGCAGGTGAAATCAAGCGGGTCTTGAAAGTGCAGGCAGATCAAAACATGCTGTACCACATAATGAAAATACCCTAACAATTTATCAGTTATTTATTCATGTCGTTCCTTTTTAACGAAATTGATTATGTCTTCATATTCTAAGTAGAAGGGTGTTAGCTGTACGCACTTCGGTATTTTCTTTTCGGAACGTCCTCAGGAGCGATTTCGTTGGTCCTTATTTCACGTACGTAGCACGATTAAAATCTATCTACCGACTGGCTCTTCCATCGGTTACTGATACAATAATTTATACATTATGAATAAACACGCACACAACACTGGTGTAATATTTTACAATATTCATCATTTTTCAGAAAAGTGCTTTTCAGCTTTTACGTCATCATGATGTACAAAGATAAGCTACAGTAAATGCGACTGTGCAGTTTTATAGGATCAAGATTTTAAATCCGTTCTTTACAGAATATGTCAGTTTGTTTCCAAAGATGACAAAATTTCGTTCAGACCCGCACTCGGAACATGTCACTGAAGTTTATTGTTAAATTTATTTTCTTCTCAGAACAATTGTTATAATTTGTTGTATAGTTCATTATTTAATGTGTCACATAATCTGTCTAAGTTTAATAATTTTACATTACATTTTCACTGAAATGATTCCTCTCATTAGTCCGAAACCAGACATGTACAACCCTCGTTTTTGGAAAGACAGTGAGATACTTTTTAATGCACTAGCTTAAAATCTTTGATCCTACAAAATTTCAGAGCAATAAAAATATACTACTTTCATCCTTGTACCTGATGATGACGCAACAGCCGAAAACACTTTCGTAAAATAATAAATATTGTAAAACTTTACATCATTGTCGCGTCTCTTTCATTCATAAACTCTGTCTAGTATCCAGTACACTGTACTATGTCCTACTATCGGCTTTCGCACATGCATTTTATATGTTCATTTTGCTTTTCTTGATGTGCTTCTTAGTAACGTATTTACTATGTATTCGTACTCTGTACTGTCATAAAATAAGGAATTTGTGAAAACTCGAGTTGTATATAGCAAAATGTGTTCGCATAGGACGAGAACATGATGTCAGCGAGCAATGGTTTCCAACCAGACGGCGATGAATTCTTAAAGGATAAAATGACATTTTTGAGGGGTAAAAACAAAAGAACAATTTTACTAGGGGAAAGGTAGATACCACCTAAAGAAAAATTAAAGAGGCCTATGGAGGAAAGAGAAGCAGTTGTATGAAAATCAAGAGCTCAAATGGAAAACATTTCCTGAGCAAAGAAGGGAAAGCTTAAAGATGGAAGTCTATACAAGCTAAACGAACTTGCAAACAATATTATAGACGTGGAAGAGGACGCTGATGAAGATGAGATGGGAATATGATACCGCAAGCAGAAAGACCTAACGAAACAATGTCCCGGGAGTAGACAACATTCCGTCAGAACTACTAACAGTCTTGGGACATGACAAGAATCTTGGTGTGCTAGATGTGTGGGACAGGCGAAATACCCTGACTTCAAGAAAAATGCAATAATTCCAGTTCTAAAGAAAACAGTTACCGAACTATCAGTTAGGTCACGGTTACAAAATAATATCAGGAGTTCTTTACAAAAGAACAGAAAAACTGGTAGAAGTCGATCTCGGGGAGGATCAGTTTGGATTTCGGAGAAATATAGGAACACGAGAGGGAACACGGACCCTACGGTTTACCTTACAAGATGGGTTAAGGAAAAGCAAACACACGTCTACAGCATATGCAGACCTGGAGAAAGCTTTCAACAATGTTGGCTGAAATATTCTCTTTGAAATTCTGAAGGTGTCAGGGGTAATAAGGAGTGAAAGGCTATCACAACTTGTACAGGAACCAGACGGCAGTTATAAGAACGAGGGGCATGAAAGGGAAGCAGTGGTTCACAAAGTAGTGAGACAAGGCTGTACCCTAGCCCCGATTTTATTCAATCTGTACATTGACCAAGCAGTAAAAGAAAACAAAGGAAAATTTCGTGTAGGAATTAAATTTCAGGGAGAAGAAATAAAAACTTTGAGGTTTGCTAACGATATTGCAATTTTGTCATGAACAGCAGAAGATTTAGAAGCCCAGCTGGTTTTATGGGCACACATTTGAACTGTGGATCTCGGAATGTTGAATTCCCTAACGAATTGCGAAATGGAATGTCCCCTGCGTCTAGTTCCAACTACAATTCCGCGATCGACCTCTGTTAATTCCAGCTGCACGGCCGTAATCACGCCGGAGCCCTATTCATAAGAATCACCTAAATACAAATGATAGCTCCACCAATGCAGCGTCCTTTTATAACTTTTGTGTGCTATACTGCCGCCATCTGTATAACTGCATATCGCTGTCCCATGACTTCTGTCACCTTCGTGTAACATCGCCTGAAGGGGAGAAGCGTACTGCAATAAAACGACCTTTCATGTGGCACGCACATAGGTTATGCATCATCAATACACTCCCGATCTCTCCCCATGCAGTTTCCACATTTTGGAGATCTGGAGAAAGACATTTGTGGCCGTCGATTTGCTTCGGACCAAGAGATGCGCGTCTGGGTACACTCATGGTTCCATTGGCAACCACAAACATTTTCCCATGAAGGCATTGACTGTCTTGTCTCGCAGTAGGATAAATGTCTATATAAGTACAAAGTTTCAACAATTATGGGAATTATTTTTGAAATAAGAAACAGGTTACTTACTCGTTTTCATTTGGCCCGTTTACATATGACTGCCAATCATCAATAAAATAACTTCGTTAAGCATTTGTTTCTTCCTGAAAATAACATATAGCTTATGATTCAACAATGTCTGTCCTTATTCATCCAACGAGGATAATCCCAAAAGTAAGATCTCCTATTTTTTTATAAGTACAGAACTCTGTGTGGCCGTTGGTCACACTGTTATGAAGAGTGCTTCACGCGCTGTGTGTAAACATGCGCACGCCACGCTGAGGCGCTGTCTTGGCTTGGCAGCCGTTGAGAATGGATCTCCCGTTGGATGTTACCGCCAAGTGCGAATTGCTAGCAGTTATTCAGTTTTTGAACGCAAAGGGCACTGCGCCGATTGAAATCCGTCGGAAATTGATGGAAGTGTATGGTGAGTCGTGCATGGATGTCAAAAATCTTCGTAAGTGGTGCAGAGAGTTTGCAGCTGGTCGGACCGAAATTCCCGACAAACAAAGGAGCGGGAGACCGTCAATTTCTGAGGAGACAGTGTTGAAGGTTGAGCAAAGCATTCGTGAAGATCTGGGGTCACCCTGGATGATCTCTGCACGTTGGTTCCTGAGGTTTCCCGAAGCACCGCTCACAGAATTTGAACGGAAACATTAAACTACCAGAAAGTGTGCGCAAGATGGTTGCCACGCATGCTGACTGAGGACCACATGCGGCAACGAGTTGATGCTTCCCGGGCATTTCTTCACCGCCTTGCAGCCGAACACGACAACTTCCTGGGCTCAGTTGTCACGGGTGAAGAAACCTGGGCATACCACTTTACACCTGAGACCAAGCAACAATCACGCCGTTGGCGGCATCCTTCTTCGCCAAAGCCGCGGAAATTCAAACAAACACAGTCTGCCGGTAAAGTCATGACAACCGTTTTTTGGGATCGGAAAGGGGTATTGTTGGTCGACTTTATGCCCACTAGGACCACAATTAACGCTGACAGGTACTGTGAGACTCTGAAAAAACTCAAACGGACAATTCGGAACCGGAGAAGAGGAATGTTGAGCAAGGGCGTACACATTCTCCAGGACAACGTTCGCCCACACATCGCTCGGCAAACCGTTGCTCTCCTGCAACAGTTTCACTGGAACATAATCATCCACCTACTCTATAGTCCTGACTTGGCGCCCAGTAACTATCACCTGTTCCCTAAGTTAAAAGAACATTTGGCCGGAAAGCGATTCAGCTCCGACGACGAGGTGAAAGAAGAGGTTCATAACTTTCTGAACAGCATGGCGGCGAGCCGGAATGACATGGGCGTACAAAAACTGCCACAGCGTCTACAAAAATGCATCGACAGAAATGGTGATTATGTCGAAAAATAGCTAAATGTTGAAGCTGTAAACTGTTGCAAACCATTGTAGAAATAAACAGGTCTATGTACTTATAACAAAATAGGAGATCTTACTTTTGGGATTACCCTCGTATTACCGCTAACTTGGTAGCACTGTATGTCACGCACAATATAATTTAGAGACGTTACAGTGCAGCCTCTTTGAAAAGGAAGTGAATAAATATTTTGAATCACAATGTGAAACGTACAGTCTAACTTCATGGAGAGTGTGATGTGTGATTCACGATTAAAAATGCCACTTAATAAAAGCGAAAGTTACTTCAAGAATGTATTTCATTGTTGCCACGTTCGGCTGTACCTTCTGAGAAGAAACAAGGTCAGATAGTCACATGGGCGAAAGTGAATTGACGCCAACACATTTCCGCATAGCCTGTGAGACACAGGAGTTCCCAGTGTGGTAGAGGAGTCCGGTTTCGTAGTGGGTGGAGGCGAGGCGAGGCGAGGGACCGCTCTCTGAAAGTTTACGTAAGGCCTGGAGGCGGCAGCTCGCTTCCCGGAAGATTGCTGAACTACGTTTGGAGAGCGCTATTTCGCTTGTGTTAGGGACAACACGAAAATTGCATCCTGAAGATCCAAACAAAAATGCTACAGACAGCCTTTTACCTTCATCATACCTCTGCAAGAGATGGGTTCGAAATGCCGAAGATGATTACCCCAAATGGAAAGGAAAATTGAGCTTGGAGTCATTATTCGATTAGGGGGCCAGTATTACTACGAAAAGGATGGAGAAGGGTTACCTTAGACATTCTGAGTCTTTGAACATCATGTCTAGCTGCTGATTTTACCACTAGTAATATTTAGGTATTTCGTTTTAGTTCTGTCCACTGCATCACATACAGTATGATATGACACATCTTAAACCTAACCGTATTTACACGGTCCATTCACATTAATGTGACCGTCGCCCATGCTCGACGTCAGCGTGCTACAACCGCTCACAGACGAAGGAAGCAACACTGGCAATAGAGGGTATATAAAGCGCATGGAAGGGGGGGGGGGGAGGGGGGGAGGACGCGGAAAACGGTACAGTCGCAGTAGTAAAGCGGAAATCTGACGTGCAAACCGACTTGATCATTCGCTTTCTGGTCAAGGATGGAAACCTCTCCGAAACGACTAAGTTTATAAGCCGTTCTCGTGCCGCTGTAGTATATCGTGCATGCCAAACTAGTGCTATCCGAAACTGGTGCCAAGGCAACTACAGTGCACCACACGCTACAGATGACAGAGGTGACCGATGGCTGCGGAGATGTGTACGAGCAAGTAGACGTGCAACTGTTGAGCAACTGACCACCCCTATGATCAGGGGGCTAGCAACATTGTCTCCTCAATCACCGTTCAGCGATTGATTGACTGATCGATTCAACGTTGCTGCGTAGGGCCTTCCGCAGCAGAAGCGTGTTTCATGCACCCATGCTGACTTATATTCATCTGCGACCGACGCAGGCTGGAATTTGCACGCCTTTGCTGCAAGCGGACGTCCACTGAGTGGCGACACGTGTCCTTTTCAGATGAATCACATTTTGTGCTCTGTCAGACAGATGGCCGTTGTCGTGTAATGCGTAAAATGCCTGAAAGCAAACACCCCGCCACAATCGTCAGAAGTATCCAGGGCGCTACGGCTTCTCGAATGTTTTCGTGGCATTCGGTGGGTGATTATCGTCCGTCTGGAAGGCACAATGGATCAATGCAAGTATGCATCTATCCTTGGGGACCACGTCCACCCTTTCAGGCAAGTTTGGTCGACACAATGGTATCTACCAGCAGGACAATGCAATGTGTCACACAGCTCGCAGTGTACGTGCGTGCTCCCTGGCCACCAAACTCTCAGGATTTAAGCCCATCGAGAATCTGCGGGACTATCTCGATCCGGCTGTTCTCGGCACATATCCTCGAGCAAGAAACCTAGCTCAGCTGGCCACAGCACTGGTGTTGGTGTGTTGGTTCTTCATGTATTGATTTTTATATATTGTGAAAAGTAGGATGCTTCACAAGTGGAAAATTATTTACGTCAGTGACTCGGTTGTGAAACTTCTCGCAGTTAGTTTACCCGACACGATATTTTTATATTAAAAGACGCCTTCATCTGCCTGACTCATGCAGTACTATCACCGTCAGAGGGTGGTACGGGACTACAAGTCTCACCGCCACACCTCCAAAGTGAATTGCAGTGACGCAGTCACTGCCCTGTGGAAATTCACTGCCCCACCAACGCAGTTAGACCGCAATAGACCGGTGATGCTGTATTGTAACGTATCACCCCGGACTACAAGTCCAAAAAAAAAAAAAAAAAAATCAAACAAACGTTATTCCGAATTTGTGGGCGGATGAATCAATTACTGCGGTAAAAATTTATAGCTAAGGAGATTCTCCTCGCGATGTAATTATTCGGAGATCAAACATGAGCGAATATTGCGGTATTTATTACGGCTCTGGGCTGTTGTCATTTAGAACAACGTTCCCCTATAAAATCTGCATAAACAGATAAATTTTGTCGCTTCATGAATATAGGCACTGGTACATACAAAATTTTATAACACTTTTACGTAATATTTAATTATACTTAGGCTAAATATAAGATGAAACTTACACGTTTTAGTGCCTCGTCACAAAATGTCTTTTTACACTACGAAGAAAAGCGAGCGATCTTTTTGGGAAAAAAAGACATTGCAGTTACATTCGCAGATCATATTAACTGATTGCAGAGTGTTCCTTACAGTGTTTTAACTGTAAGACGGCAGAGTTGTGAGGAGTGTGCGGGGAGAGGAGGAAGCAAGCATTGGCTGGCGAGGGGAGAGGACCCGTTGGGGGAGGGACAAGACACGCCTACCAGCTGCAGTGCTGGCGCTACAAATTGCGCGTCATGCTCACACGAAAGCAGACGAAAGGCTTGGAAGTAAAACTCGCTTTAAATGTTGTTCGTAAACGAAACTGAAATCGTCATGTAAATTAAAATCTATATATATAAAAATGAATGTATGTATGTTTGTCTACTATGCGCTCACAAACCATTCATCCGATTGCAATGAAACTTTGGTGAGTTGTTCTCCAAACGCCCGAAAAGAGTAATGGACAATGTATCAACGGTTAGGACACTGTAGCATCCGTAGCACAATTGATTAGGTAAAGGCTTGTCATGCTGTGCACCCGCGTTTGATTCCCACTGCTCGCGATTTTTTTTTTCATTTTATTTCATTCCCGTAATGTTAAACTATTAATTACAAAATTTAAATATACTTAAACAGGTCATATGGTATAACGTAACTGTCAATCTCTATATATAAAAATGAATATATGTATGTATGTCTGCCCTCTGTGCTTTCCCAAACCATTCATCCGATTGCGATGAAATTTTGGTGATTTGTTCTCCGTACGCCGACGAAGGTTCCTAGCCGAAAAAAAAAAGAAATAAGACACATTCTTGAGGAGATATGACGTCATAAACAATGAGACGCCACCGCAGGAAAATACCCAGATTTATGCATCCACTATTTGAGAATGAGAACACTTAGCGACTAGCAACAAACGTTACACACAATTTCAAACCTTTACGAAAATTTTTCTCGCTGACACCACCCACAAACTAATGAAAGGGAAAAGGTTGCCGCTTACATTTTCTCAGTACATACCGTAAATCTGGCGCAGTAGGCATGACGTTTTAATGTATTATTTCGTTACTATTAACTCTAATCGCAACATATTTCGCATGCAGTATCCACATATATCAGTAAATGCGGTGGCAAATTTATGTCTCTTTACGACATATAATTCAGGAGATATGACGTGGTAAACATCGAGATGCGTGAAAAAGTGCCGCGTCAGGCATGACGTTTTGTTCTATTATTTCTTCACTACTAACACTATTCGCAACACGTTTCGCAAACGTGTCAAAAAAAACCAACTGCCTCTTCACTCATTTTGATAACGTTTAGCACAACTGCACAATAAAAACACGCAGAACAGTACAACGCGAAACAATAACGAAGAAGACGACAATGGCTACCTTGTACAACACAGCTACGTAATGTTGGCAGCAGTGGAAACTGCGTGCCTACCGAAGCCTCCCGACGTTTACCGACTTCTACCGATTCAGGACTAGGGAGAGGTCTGCCATCTAAAAGTTTACACACTGTATCTTTCTGAGATGATGATTACGATTCGTTACGTCAGTTTTCGTACATCTGCGAAGTTACTCAATATCATTTTTATCACGTTATTTGACGTACCGCCACATCGGCATGGATTCACGTCCTTGCGGTACCTTCATGAACCTCATTGGTTCTCCTCTTTCACGTCTCGCAACGATCCGTGCTGCAAAAGGATGTTATTGAAGCTTTCGACTGGTGATCACATTAGTGTGACCGGGCAGTATAATATTTCGATTGACAATTACGTAACATGTTATAATTTCACAATTAATACATAAATTTTGATCTGAAACATGTTTTACTAACACGTGTTACAAACATAGGCTCTTTGTCAATACATGGGTGATACTTGCTTCTCAAAGTCTTGTTTGTGGTAGAGTTTGTAGTTTATATTAGAGTTTTATCAAAATGTGATATGTACCTTTTTGACAACTATTGGTGTTTGTACGCATTACATTAATATTATCTTGTGAATTTGTGCAGTGATGGTTAATATCTCTGTTTTCTCATATTTTTTGTGCTCTTTGTCTACAATTTCTTATAAATGATGGTTCCCATCCATTGTGCCACAGTTTCCAAATTCACTAAGGCGAATGATGTTTGTGGTCGATCATGTCTAATGTTTTGGTAAGTCTAAGATTATGCCTGTTACTGTGTGCTTCACCTTGAAAGTAGCGAGCTCCTATCCACGAGCATACGTACCGTGGAGCAGTGGTGACGCCGGGCTCGTGCAAAATAATGCAAGGCCTTCCCCAGAGATCGGTTCGTAGCACCGTATACGATGTACACTGCTAATGTAGAAATTAGCAACTGTTAAACTGTTACAATCGGCAGATGGTTTATGCTCCATGCCCACGTCTCTCCATAACGCCTGCTATAGAACAGATTGTACTGTCTTAATGCTGGATGCTTTGCTGGTTAGAAATCGACTTGCCCCTTCAGCCCGCGAATTCCAATCAGTATTTGTATTGTATTGTATTGTATGTTAACCGGGGACATAGAAACGACGGAGAGGCTCCGTCCCCGCCGCAGCCGCAGTGGTCCACAATCCATAACGACCACCGCAGTCACTTCACCCCTCCGCCGCCCCATACCGAACCCAGGGTTATTGTGCGGTTCGGCACCCGGTGGACCCCCCAGGGAACGCGTCACACCAGCCGAGTGTAACCCCTATGTTTGCGTGGTAGAGTAATGGTGGTGTACGCGTACGTGGAGAACTTGTTTGCGCAGCAACCGCCGACATAGTGTAACTGAGGCGGAATAAGTGGAACCAGCCCGCATTCGCCGAGGCAGATGGAAAACCGCCTAAAAACCATCCACAGACTGGCCGGTTCACCGGACCTCGACACAAATTCGTGCCGGAGACCAGGCGCTCCTTCCCGCCCAGAAAGCCGTGCGTTAGACCGCACGGCCAACCGGGCGGGCTAAAAAAATGGTTCAAATGGCTCTGAGCACTATGGGACTTAACAGCTGTGGTCATCAGTCCCCTAGAACTTAGAACTACTTAAACCTAACTAACCTAAGGACATCACACACATCCATGCCCGAGGCAGGATTCGAACCTGTGACCGTAGCAGTCGCGCGGTTCCGGACTGCGCACCTAGAACCGCGAGACCATCGCGGCCGGCTCCGGGCGGGCTAATCAGTATTTACTTTCACCTATGTATAGTAGCTTTCCCCATTGGCCTGTAGTCTCGGATGGTTGATATATGAGCCTCCTCGAAGACCAACTAGACACGTGGTTCCCACATCCCATACTTGTTTCGGGTGACAGAACTATAGATATACGTTCTCAACGCATTGGCCCATAGCGTTGGCCCATACTTGAAGCGCAAATCCCTCCACACTCCACATGCTCTTTCAGTACTGTTCATTTACGCGACCTCAGTTACTTACACCGCGATCTCTTACCTCAGTGTCATCGGGTAAGCACTCACCGGCTTAGACAAAACACAGTACCGCCGAGCGCTGCACGGTAGCACTGCACTGAGTACTGCAACGGAGCAGTTTCATCATCTGCGACCAGTGCTCTGCTCTTGCAGTGCTAGGATCAGATGGATTAACTTATGCAGTGCAGAATCGCTTGCTTGGAACCTTCAATTGCTCCGTAGATACGAAAACGTCGCTGGGCTGACAATAGATATGAAACATCGCTGGGCTGACAATTACGCAAATGTAGTGCCCACAGGCGGTAAAAATATTTTCTGATTGGTCGAAAATAACTATTCTTGTGTGTCTAATTAAATTTTCATGAAAGCGCTCTCACTTCCGCACTCAAATGGCTCTGAGCACTATGGGACTTAACATCGGAGGTCATCAGTCCCCTAGAACTTAGACCTACTTAAACCTTACTAACCTAAGCACATCACACACATCCATGCCCGAGGCAGGATTCGAACCTGCGACCGTAGCAGTCGCGCGGTTCCGGACTGAAGCGCCTAGAACCGATCGGCCACCGCGGCCGGCTGCACGCAAGTGATGGTCGTTCGTGCCTACGACGTAGACCTTGTGAACAATGTCTCGTAGAGTGCATTCGTCCGAGACACAGTGGTCGCACCCTAAGGCTTATGGTCTAGGGTGTCTAGGGGAC
This sequence comes from Schistocerca serialis cubense, assembly GCF_023864345.2. Lineage (NCBI taxonomy): Eukaryota > Metazoa > Arthropoda > Insecta > Orthoptera > Acrididae > Schistocerca > Schistocerca serialis. Next base: position 351,470,279 of record NC_064641.1, on the reverse strand, counting down.
GCGAACTAGTACAATGTTGTTAAACCCCGTCTTTTGACTTTCTTGCAGCAGCAGGACGAAAAGTTGTCGCAGCAGGTTAATGTTGGCCCAAACACTGCCTGCGAAACGCAACGTACTCTGCAAGACGTGCAGCAAATTCCCTGACGCTCGCTGTCTCTACACTTGTCTCGAGCCGAGCACGTATGGAATATGATGGGACAAGAAGTGGCTCGTGCTACTCATTCTGCAACAGCTCATACAGAACCACGAGAATAGGTCGAGCAGTCGTGGACGGTCAGGGCCTGTATCGCCGTCCGTGGAGGGTACACCACGTACTAGTATGGGTGTATCAGCAAGAATGGACACTTCGTACTCGAGAACTGCTTCTGCTATTGATACGCAAATATAATCATTCCATGTACTCCGTATGCACTGTTGCAACAAGAAATCTTTAGTGAACTGGAAACCTCTAAGAGGGTGTACAAATTTTTATCCGACAGGTTATAACTGTAGTGTGAGATGCACAACTGTTTATTCTATGACTGAGATATTAAGTGCAGTATTATCAGCATCACAGTGACGGCAGTGAAAATACTGAATTATGCCTCCTCTCGTTTCGTACCCGCCATGTGCCAAGTGGTCATGGGAGATGTGAATGAATAACCACTTCATCTACTATAAAATGTTACCTTTATACACTCCTGGAAATTGAAATAAGAACACCGTGAATTCATTGTCCCAGGAAGGGGAAACTTTATTGACACATTCCTGGGGTCAGATACATCACATGATCACACTGACAGAACCACAGGCACATAGACACAGGCAACAGAGCATGCACAATGTCGGCACTAGTACAGTGTATATCCACCTTTCGCAGCAATGCAGGCTGCTATTCTCCCATGGAGACGATCGTAGAGATGCTGGATGTAGTCCTGTGGAACGGCTTGCCATGCCATTTCCACCTGGCGCCTCAGTTGGACCAGCGTTCGTGCTGGACGTGCAGACCGCGTGAGACGACGCTTCATCCAGTCCCAAACATGCTCAATGGGGGACAGATCCGGAGATCTTGCTGGCCAGGGTAGTTGACTTACACCTTCTAGAGCACGTTGGGTGGCACGGGATACATGCGGACGTGCATTGTCCTTTTGGAACAGCAAGTTCCCTTGCCGGTCTAGGAATGATAGAACGATGGGTTCGATGACGGTTTGGATGTACCGTGCACTATTCAGTGTCCCCTCGACGATCACCAGTGGTGCACGGCCAGTGTAGGAGATCGCTCCCCACACCATGATGCCGGGTGTTGGCCCTGTGTGCCTCGGTCGTATGCAGTCCTGATTGTGGCGCTCACCTGCACGGCGCCAAACACGCATACGACCATCATTGGCACCAAGGCAGAAGCGACTCTCATCGCTGAAGACGACACGTCTCCATTCGTCCCTCCATTCACGCCTGTCGCGACACCACTGGAGGCGGGCTGCACGATGTTGGGGCGTGAGCGGAAGACGGCCTAACGGTGTGCGGGACCGTAGCCCAGCTTCATCGAGACGGTTGCGAAAGGTCCTCGCCGATACCCCAGGAGCAACAGTGTCCCTAATTTGCTGGGAAGTGGCGGTGCGGTCCCCTATGGCACTGCGTAGGATCCTACGGTCTTGGCGTGCATCCGTGCGTCGCTGCGGTCCGGTCCCAGGTCGACGGGCACGTGCACCTTCCGCCGACCACTGGCGACAACATCGATGTACTGTGGAGACCTCACTCCCCACGTGTTGAGCAATTCGGCGGTACGTCCACCCGGCCTCCCGCATGCCCACTATACGCCCTCGCTCAAAGTCCGTTAACTGCACATACGGTTCACGTCCACGCTGTCGCGGCATGCTACCAGTGTTAAAGACTGCGATGGAGCTCCGTATGCCACGGCAAACTGGCTGACGCTGACGGCGGCGGTGCACAAATGCTGCGCAGCTAGCGCCATTCGACGGCCAACACCGCGGTTCCTGGTGTGTCCGCTGTGCCGTGCGTGTGATCATTGCTTGTACAGCCCTCTCGCAGTGTCCGGAGCAAGTATGGTGGGTGTGACACACCGGTGTCAATGTGTTCTTTTTTCCATTTCCAGGAGTGTAGAAGATTACTGGAAAGAGTTCCTATAGCCTCATGCTGATACGTAAAAGACGTCAAAGCGAAATGTGTCGTAACTACCTGTGGTGCCTTTGTTCGTTATCTGTTGCACTATCCATGAAACATTTCAAAAAATTGGTACAGATAAATGGCTAACAACAACGTAAGAAATGATTCACCCAAAGTTTTTATTATAACGATTCTAAATGTTCTGCATGTCCAACCTTCACACACGGCACGCATCTAATCGGTAGTCCGATTCTGCCCATGCCCGACCCACAGCATAGGAGTGACGGAAAAACAGCTGCGATGTCGTGTCGCAATACTTGAGATTCTGGGGTTGAGATGGAACATAAACGCTATTCTTGATGTAATTTGACAAGAGAAAATCGCAAGCCGTCAACCTGACTACCCTGGTAGCCACTCGTGTAACACCAGGTCACCGGTCGCAGCACGGCCTATCCAGCAAGAAAGCAACGTTTCAGTCAGATAATCTCGTGCAAAGCTGTAGAAATGCTGAAGAGCGCTATCTTGTTGAATTCCTCCTCTCAGTTTCGTGGCATGAATCGCAATTGGCAGACGAGAAGTGTCGCAGCACGACGTGACGTGGACTCGACTAACGCCTGAAGAAGTGCTGGAGGAAATTGAAACCGTGAATCCCGCATGGTTGTCCATAAACCCATAAGCGTAAGAGAGGGTGGAGATGTCTTCTGAACAGCACGTTGCAAAGCATTCCAAATATGCTCAAAAATGTTCATGTCTGAGGAGTTTGGTGGCCGGCGGAAGTGTTTGAACTAAGAAGAGTGTTGTTGGAGCCACTCTGTAGCAATTCTGTAATAGCCCAAGTCCATCGGAACGCACAATGGACATGATGCAGGTGATCAGACAGGATGTTTACGTACGTGTCACCTGTCAGAGTCGTAAGTAGACGTATCAGGGATCCCATATCACTCCAGCTGCACATGTCCCACATCATTACAGAGACTTTACCACTTGAACAGCCCCTGTTGACAAGCAGGATCCATAGTTTCATGGGGTTAACGTCCATCCACTCCATACAATTTGAAACGAGACTCGTCCGACCAGGCAACATGTTTCCAGTCATCAACAATCCAATGTCGATGTTGACGTGCCCAGGCGAGGCGTGAAGTTTTGTGTCGTGCAGTAAGCAAGGGTACATGAGTGGGCCTTCGGCTCTGTAAGCCAATATCGATGACGTTTCGTTGAATGGTTCTCACGCTGACACTTGTTGACCCAGCACTGAAATCTGCAGCAATTTGCTAAAGGGTTGCATTTTTGACACGTTGAACGATTCTCTTCAGTCGTCGTTGGTCCGGTTCTAGCAGGATCTTTTTCCGGCAGCAGCGATGTCGGAGATTTTTACTGGTTTCCTGATATTCGCGGTACACACGTGTAATGGTCCTACGGGAAAATCTGCACTTCATCACTACCTCGGAGATGCTGTGTCCAGACTATAACATCACTTTCAAACTCACTTAAATATTGATAATCTGCGATTGTAGCTGTAGTAACCGATCTAACAACTGCACCAGACACTTGCTGTCATATATGGGCGTTGTCGACCGCAGCACCATATTCTGCTTGTTTACATGTCTCTGTATTTGCATACGCATCCCTATGCTAGTTTCTTTGACTCTTCCGTGTAATTCCTTCTGGATTAAGGGCCTCTCCTTGAACCTACATCTTGTCCAGCGAAGCAGTGCTTAACGAAAGAAAAGCCTCAGTGAGACTCTGATGCCAGCATCTGCTCCCTTCAGAGACTGAAGCCAGAGAGACTGAGCCTCCCATGATCTGATAACAGAGCGTCGGAAAACTTCGCTTTTCTACTCTCTTGAGCGTACTAGTGAGAAAAAGAATAAAAAAACTTCTCAGCCAGTCAAACCGCGTAACTATTTTTCAGTCAACGAGGCGAGGGAAGATCAACTTTTCAGTACCCACTCCAAAGAAAATTTTGAAAGTAACCATCTGCACATTCCCAGAGAGAGAGAGAGAGAGAGAGAGAGAGAGAGAGAGAAAGAGAGAGAGAGAGAGATAGAGAGAGAGACTTCTGGTTGATAGCTGCCATGGCACCAGACTGTCGTGACGTACCTGTATTCAGGAACTTTAGAATTCCATCGTCCAATTACTCTGGCGAACAAGAGAGTTGTGTTACAGAGCGTTGCAGCTGCTTTCACTGGGTCACGTAGATGTCTCGTCCGTGGCTTCAGAAATAGTTTCGATCTGGTAAGGGCTGCGTATCTCATCCGAAACTATTCAAAGCGTAACCAAGAAAGGGTCTCTACAGAGAAAAGGAGGAAACCTGCTAGTATCTGATCACCTCGGTTCCGCTTTGTTGCGGCATGCCCTTGCTAGAAAAGTGTCAAGTTTAGCCAACATCTCGTCCACCATACATGAGGAACCGTGTCTTGGGTTGGTAAGTGAAATCCTACCTGCAATCCACCCTGGGTGTAAGTGTTGTCTGTCCTTTGAAGCTTTCAACCCCCCCCCCCCCCCCCCACCATCCTCCTGCCTCTACACCCCCATGGACTCTGCAAGTGCGAGGTACCTTTTTTCTGTGAAAGGGCGCGCGTTAGGCGTTATGGCAAGCCATATTGAACGCTGCACTACACTTTTTCAGGGATGAAGCCGTCTGCTGACATGATGGAAACTTCCTTCCATTAGTGGAATTCCGTTCACCTGCAGATCCAGCTTTTCCGAGGTAATGAACGTTAGTGAAATCAGTCAACGAGACCGATGCTTTGATAAGAAATATGATGTAACGGACTGATATTCCATATTAGAAGTTTGGTACAAACGAGCACAGCATTTCAGAATACTCCTTTTATCGAAGGGCCTGATTTTTTTTTCAAGGGCTTGCTCACGCAGTCGACTACGGTAGTGATATTGGTTTAACGCGGAAAAAATAAATAAATTATTGTCGATAGTTCTACCGCTCTGTTCACCTAATATGAGTTTAATCGAAGCTGTAAATACAAACAATATAACAGTTGAATTCACATATGTGGCCTATGATCGCTTAAATCAGTCATGTCTCATTGTACGAGGGCTGCTTTTCTTTCAACCTCCGATCGGCCGCGAAGTAGAAACGACAGTGGAAATAAAAAACGTTTCATTTACAACGTTTATCTGCACCTTCCAACTACTTCTCTATAGTCACCGCTTCGACACAGACATTTGTCATAATGTGATAGCAACTTTCCAGTAGCCTCGTCATAGAATGCAGCCGCCTGTAAATTCTGCAAATTCCCTGTGCTGTTCTACAGCCCGTTGTCTGTGTCAAAATGCTGTCCTCAAAGCCAGTCCATGTGAGCCAAGAGATAAAAATCAGAGGGAGCCTAGTCTGGACTGTATGGCAGTGGTCAAACACGTTCCACTAAAAACGCTGCAGGAGCCTCTTAGTTAAATTGCAGTGTGAGGCCGAGAATTGTCATCCAGAAGAAAAAGGATCATAGTTACGTTATGCGGGCTGCATGAAATCGGGCGAATCCTATCAGCAGGCACTCATACGTGGCGGCTGATACTATTTTCTAGCCATTTTTACCTGCTCACTGTACGCTCGGAACGTAATGTGCGACTTGACGCAAAAGACAGGCGTAGTATACTTACTACCCAACACAGTTGCAAAAAGCCTCACAGAATTTTCACTGTGGTTTTAATTTGATGAACGACCAGATGGCGACAGAAAACAGCCCTCATATAATGCTAACAAAATTCCAGGTAACTGTCCCACAGCGAGCAGCCGCCATCTACATCTACATCTGAATACTCTGCAAATCACTTTTAAGTGCTTGGCAGAGGGTTCATCGAACCAGCTTCACAATTCTCTATTATTCCAACCCCGTATAGCGTGTGGAAAGAATGAACACCTGTATCTTTCTGTACGAGATCTGATTTCCCTTATTTTATCATGGTGATCGTTTCCCCCAATGTAGGTCGGTGTCAACAAGATATTTTTGCATTCGGAGGAGAAAGTTGGTGATTGGAATTCCATGAGAAGATTCCATCGCGACGAAAAACGCCTTTCTTTTATGGAGTCCACCCAAATCCCGTATCATTTCTGTAACATTCTCTCCCATATTTTGCGATAATACAAAATGTGCTGCCCTTCTTTGAACTTTTTCGATGTACTCCGTCAGTCCTGTCTGGTAAGGAACCGACACCGCGCAGTAGTATTCTAAAAGAGGATGGACAAGCGTAATATAGGGAGTCTCCTTAGTAGATATGTTACATTTTCTAAGTGTCCTGCCAATAAAACGCAGTCTTTGGTTAACTTTCCCAACAACGTTTTCTATGTGTTCCTTCCAATTTAAGTTGTTCGTAACTGTAATACCTAGATATTTAGTTGAATTTACGGCGTTTATATTTGACTGATCTATCGTGTGGCCGAAGTTTAACGGATTTCTTTTAGCACTCATGTGGATGACCTCACACTTTTAGTTATTTAGAGTCAACTGCCAATTTTCGCACAATTCTGATATCTTTTCCAAATGGTTTCGCTGTTTGTTTTGATCTTCTGATGACTTTATTAGTCGATAAATGACAGCGTCATCTGCAAACAACCTAAGACGGCTGCTCAGATTGTCTCCCAAATCGTTTATATAGATAAGGAACAGCAAAGGGTCTATAACACTACCTTGGGGAACGCCAGAAATCACTTCTGTTTTACTTGATGACTTTCCATCAATTACTACGAACTGTGCCCTCTCTGACAGGAAATCACAAATCCAGTCACATAACTGAGATGACATTCCATAAGCACGCAAATTTCACGACAAGCCGCTTGTGTGGTTCAGTGTCAAAAGCCTTCCGGAAATCCAGAAATACGGAATGGATCTGAAATCCTTGCCAATAGCACTCAACACTTCATGTGAATAAAGAGCTAGTTGTGTTTCATAGGAACGATGTTTTCTAAGCCCATGTTGACCTTTTTTTCGAGGTAATTCGTAAGTTCGAACACAATATATGTTCCAGAATCCTGCTACATATTGACGTTAATGGTATGGGCCTGTAATTAAGTGGCTTACTCCTACTACCTTTCTTGAATATTGGTGTGACCTGTGCAACTTTCCAGTCTTTGGGTACGGATCTTTCGTTGAGCGAACGGTTGTATATGAACGTTAACTGTGGAGCTAATGTATCAGCATACTCTGAAAGGAACGTAATTGGTATAGAGTCTGAACCAGAAGACTTGCTTTTATTAAGTGATTTAAGTCGCTTCACTACTCCGAGGATATTTACTTCTACGTTACTCGGTGTGGCCGTGCGGTTAAAGGCGCTTCAGTCTGGAACCGCGTGACCACTACGGTCGCAGGTTCGAATCCTGCCTCGGGCATGGATGTGTGTGATGTCCTTAGGTTAGTTAGGTTTAATTAGTTCTAAGTTCTAGGCGACTGATGACCTCAGAAGTTAAGTCGCATAGTGCTCAGAGCCATTTGAACCAAGCCATCTACGTTACTCATGTTGGCAGCTGTTCTTGATTCGAATTCTGGAGTATTTACTTCGTCTTCTTTTGTGAAGGCATTTCGGAAGGCTGTGTTTAGTAACTCTACTTTGGCAGCACTGTCTTCGATAGTATCTCCAGTGCTATAGCGCAGAGAAGGCATTCGTTGTTTCTTGCCGCTAACATACTTCACGTACGACCAGAATCTCTTTGGATTTTCTACCAGGTTTCGAGACAAAGTTTCGTTGCGGAAACTGTTATAAGCATCTCGCATTGAAGTCCGTCCTAAATTTCGAATTTCTGTAAAAGATCGTCATTGTTGTGGATTTTGCGTCCGTTTAAATTTGGGATGTTGGTTTCGTTGTTTCTGCAACAGTGTTCTGACTCGTTTTGTGTACAAAGGAGGACCAGCTCCGTCGTTTGTTAATTTATTTGGTATAAATACAATTGCTGCCGATACTATTTCTTTGAATTCAGGCCACATCTGGTCTACACTTAAATCATTAATTTGGAAGGAGTGGAGATTGTTTCTCAGGAAGGCGTCAAGTTAATTTTTATCTGCTTTCTTGAATAGATATATTTTTCGTTTATTTTTTCGGAGTATATGGGGCTTACAATATTCAACCTCGCTACGACAACCCTGTGTTCACTAATCCCTGTATCCGTTTTTATGCTCGTTATTAACTCAGGGTTATTTGTTGGTAAGAGGTGAAGTGTGTTTTCACAACCGTTTACTATTCGCGTGGGCTCATGAACTAACTGCTCGAAATAATTTTCAGAGAATTCGCTTAGCACAATTTCGGATGATGTTTTATGCGTACCTCCGGAATTAAACATGTATTTTCGCCAACATATCGCGGGTAAATTACAGTCACCAGCTACTATAATCGTATGAGTCGAGTACGTGATTGAAATCTAATTCGCCGGCCGGTGTGGCCGTGCGGTTCTAGGCGCTGCAGTCTGGAACCGCGTGACCGCTACGATCGCAGGTTCGAATGCTGCCTCGGGCATGGATGTGTGTGATGTCCTTAGGTTAGTTAAGTTTAAGTAGTTCTAAGTTCTAGGGGACTGATGACCACAGATGCTAAGTCCCATAGTGCTCAGAGCCATTTGAACCATTTTGAACCAAATCTAATTCAAGTTTTCTTTGAACCTTTCAGCAACTGTATCATCTGAATTGGGAGGTCGGTAAAAGGATCCAATTATTATTTTATTCCGGTTACCAACAATGAACTCTGCCCATACCAACTCACAGGAACTATCTACTTCAATTTCGCGACAAGTTAAACTACTTCTGACAGCAACAAACACCGCCAACCGTGTTTAGCCTGTCCTTTCGGAACACCGTTAGGTTCTTCGCAAAAATTTCGGCTGAGCTTATATCAGGATTTAGCCAGCTATCAGTGCCTATAACGATTTGAGCACCAGTGCTTGGAGCTCTGGTAATTTCCCAACACAACTTCGACGATTTACAACTGTTATACCGATGATTCCTGTATCTACGTTCTCCCTGTGTTCGGCTTGCACCCTTTGTGGCTGAAGCCCTTCTTGTGTTTTCCCGAGGCACTCTAACCTAAAAAAAACCGCCCAGTCCACGCCACACATCCCCTGCTACCCGTGTAGCCACCTCCTGCGTATAGAGGACACCTGATCTATTCAGCGGAACCCGAAACCCAACCACCCTTTGGCGCAAGTCGAGGAATCTGCAGCCTACACGGTCGCGTCTGAGCCTCTGATTAAGACCCTCCACTCGGGTCTGTACCAGAGGTCCGCAATCGGTCCTGTCGACTATGCTGCAAATGCTGAGCTCTGCTTTCATCTTGCAAGCAAGACTGGCAGCCTTTACCACTTCTATTAGCCGCTCTAAGCCAGGGATAATCTCTTTTGATCCAAAGTAAGACACATCATTGTACCGACGTGAGCAACCACCTGCAATTGTCTGCACCCTGTGATCTTCATAGCATCATCGAGGACCCGTTCCACATCTGGAATGACTCCACCCGGTATGTATACGGAGTGCACATTGGTTTTCTTTCCCTTCTTGCCAGCCAAGTCCCTAAGGGGCACCATAATGCGCCTAACGTTGGAGCTCCCAACTATCAATAATCCCACCCGCTGTGATTGTCCACATCTTGCAGGGTGAGTGGTTTCCTCTGAAACAGGACAGGTGACAGCATTTGGCTCATCGACGGTTTCAGCCACAGACAGCACCTGGAACCTGTTTGTCAAACAAACCGGGGAGGCCTTACGTGCGGCCGCCTGGACAGTCTTTCGCCGCCTGCTACGTCCGGAGCGACCTCCCAGTCGACCGCAGGTGAGGGGTCCACCTCAGTGCGAGCAGTAACTGGGCAGTCCACCGATGAGGACCAATCGGTGGACTCGGCCGTGCTGGACATCCGTTGGATCCCCACGGACGTCCCACAACAGTGGTGCCCATGCACTGCAGCCTCAAGCTGTGTAACCGAAGCCATAACAGCCTGAAGCTGAGAGCGAAGTGTCACCATCTCGGCTCGCATCTGCACACAACAGACGCAGTCCCAGTCCATACTAAAGACCGTGGAAAACTAAACTATGCAGATAAACGGACCAGCAGCACGCGTTGCTCAACTCTACTCTAGATCATGACGAAAACGCAGGAACTGTGTCTAATAATTTGGATTAACACAGAGAGATTCAAAGACCTAACTACCGGAGCACTCAGGTGAAACTAAATAATTCGCCCCTGGTTGGGAACTGGTAACATGTCACAAAATCGTTTTACTTTCCTACGCAAACGAGAACGCGACAACTGTGGCTATTGGATGTTAAATAAACACGCAGAAACGCAAGAAACTAAACTATTAAAGCACACATATGATATCATAAAATTCGCTCCTGGTTAGAAACTCGTAAAAGGCACAAAATCGGTTTCTTCCCTATTGCTGCTTCCGTCGCGACCGGCTACTGCTACCATGTGTGCATACATGATGCCACGTTTACGCTGAGGTGACAAAAGCCATGTGATACCTCCTAATATCGTATCTGAACTCCTTTTGCCTGACGTGGTGCAGCAGCTCGTCGTGACATGGACTCAACAATTCTGGAAGCCCCCTGCCGAAATATTGAACCCTCCTCCCACTACAGCAGTCCATAAATGAGAAAGTGCTGTCGGTACATGATTTTATGTGCAAACTCACATAATAATTTGCAGTAATGACTGGTTCATCTGTACCAGACGACCCACTCCATTTCATGTAAACTCAGTTCGCACCATTGTGGAACAACTACCAGTTTTCACAGTGGCTTCAAATGGTTCAAATGGCTCTGAGCACTATGGGACTTAACTTCTAAGGTCATCAGTCGTCTAGAACTTAGAACTACTTAAACCTAACTAACCTAAGGACATCACACACATCCATGCCCGAGGCAGGATACGAACCTGCGACCGCAGCGGTAGCGCGGTTCCCGACTGTAGCGCCTAGAACCGCTCGGCCACTCCGGCCGGCCACAGTGCCTTGCTGACAACTTGGGTCCTTGGCTTCGTGGGACATGCGCCACACTCGAACCCTACCATCAGCTCTTACCAACTGAAACCGGGACTCATCTGACCAGGCCACGGTTTTCTAGTGTTATAGTATGCAACCGATGTTGTCACGGCCCCAAGAAAGGTGCTGCCGGCGACGTCGTGCTGTTAGCAAAGGACTTTGCGCCGGTTATCTGTTGCCATAGCCCGTTAACCCCAAATTCCACTGCCCTGTATTAACGGATAAGATCGTCGTACGTCCCACATTGATTTCTGCTGCTGTTTCACGCAGTGTTGCTTGTCTGTTACCATTAAGTACGCTACGCAAACGCGGCTGCTCTCCGTCGTTCAGTGAAGGCCGTCGGCCATTGTGTGGACTGTGGTGAGAGGTAATGCCTGAAATCTGATATTCTCGGGTCGCTCTTGACACTGTAAATCTCGGAATACTGACTTCCCTAACGATTTACAAAACAGAGCATCCCACGCATTTAGCTCCTATTCCGTCCGCCCCGAAGCTGAGTGGTCAGCGTGACAGGATGTCAATCCTAGGGGCCCGGGTTCTATTCCCGGCTGGGTCGAAGATTTTTCTCCGCTCAGGGACTGAGTGTTGTGTTGTCCTAATCATCATCATTTCATCCCCATCGACGCGCAAGTCGCCGAAGTGGCGTCAAATCGAAAGACTAGCACCAGGCGAACGGTCTACCCGACGGAAGGCCCTAGTCACACGACATTTTTTTTTAGCTCCTATTCCGTATCAAAGTCTGTTGATTCCCGTCTTGCGGTCATAACCACGTCGGAAGCTTCTTCACATGAATCCCCTGAGTACAAATGACAGCTCCGGCAGTGCATTGTCCTTTTATACCTCATGTACGCGATACTACCGCCATTTGCATATCTGCATATCGCTGTTCCATGACTTTCGTCGTCTCGCTGTAAAGGTGGGAGTGATACAGACGCTCAGCCCACGTGCACATCTCCACAACAGCAGGCCATATACAGTCATACACGAGCGCGGGCGCTGTGTAGCGCTAACACGGATGTAGCGAGGCCCGCATTTATCGTGGTGCCAGCGCACTCTAGACGGGGGTTTCACATATCGCAGCAGGCGTTAAAGCAGAGAAGTGTTGGCATGCATGCATCGCAAAGATCTGCTGCCTCTTGCGTAACGAATGGGAGGCCATGCGTGAGCCACTTGTCAAAGGGGTAGCTGATGGTCGCTTAGAAGCGTGCTGTAGAGAGGTACGGGGAAATCTCCAGGCCTCGCAGTCCCTTTCTACGCCTGGCTAACAAGCCGTGTTACGTGAGCGATGGTATGCTTCACGGTATGCCGGTTTGTCTACGCTGAGAGACATTATCCCCACGATTTTTGACTCGTAAAGTCATAATACGAGGAATTTATGTCTTGTTACTCAACACAAAGTGTTGCTTGTCGACGCTCATAATTTTCATATTAGCCATTTCTGTTGCCGTACAAGCGACTGGAGCTTCCGTAACCGAGGTCGCCAGCCATCGAAGAGATGTGGCGATCTACTTCGTGGATGGGCTGTTCAAGTCTTAGCGGAAGAACTTTTCATTTTCTGCTGTTGAGCTGTAAGGCGAGAGAGGCGATGACGGTCTTATAGAATATTCACTTTCTGAACACACTGAATAATAAAAAAAAAAAAAAATAGATGTCGCAGAAGTTCATAGTATAGAGTTTATAGGAAACTGGATGGGACGGAATGTAAGAAATGAAGAGCTTGACACAAGTAGGAAAATAGTGAAAAGGTCTATTCTAGCAAGTGAAACTTATAATCAAAATGAAACTTTGGTGTCTCCCTGCCTCATGCTCATCTTCCTCATTCGCAAAGTTATTGACAACAAATTGAATTGCTGCAACAGTACAGTGCATAAGCGTTCAGCGCAGGCATCACCTATTACAATTAAGATTTTACATCATCGGTTTACTTAAGGGAGCACCTCCTCGACTAATATAAGAAAGACCTAAAATCTGTCTTCATTAGCGATCATAAAGCTTTCCATTTTTTCAGTAAACAAAAAATTAATAACGAACTAAAATATAGTCACGGTTTCTGCAAAAGAAAGTCATTAAGATCGTGCAGCACTGCAACGTTCATTCATCAAACACTGTACTGAAAAACTATACCATCTTCTTAAGCAGCATACAAAAAGATGTGCTCTATTCAGCAGGTTCATTTTAATAGGCTTCCAACAGAACTGGACAACTAGAGTAATAATCCCAAGTATTCAGTCTTTTATTTATAAATTTTCCAATAAGCATTTCTGTGAACTATACAATCACGTGTTCCATGACCATGTACCTGTGAATCGCATAGTGTCATGGGACCTATTAAACAAGCAAAAAACAATCTATACATTGCAATGTACACTAATCAGCCAGATTCTTATGACCACTCCACTACCATTTGCAGCTATTTAGCGGACATTAAACATGTCTCGGAGCAAAATGTGTGTTGATTATATGTGTATAGAATAGGGAAGACTGTATGTTATAATAAAATTCACAGTATGTACATTATTACAACCTGAAAGTTGGAAGTATCGAAATAATTTCTTCAGATGTCCATGAATGTATGTCCAGAGTGGACAAATGCCAGCAATCTCGCTAAGAGATGAAAAGGTCAAGCCTCGCTAAACATGAATGGAAGGAAAGAAGATTGGGTTTAACGTCTCGTCGACACCGAGGTCATTAGAGACGGAACACAAGCTGAGTCAAGGATGGGGAAGGAAATCGGCTGTGGCTTTTCAAAGGAACCATCCCGGCATTTTCCTGGAGCGACTTAGGGGAATCACGGAAAATCTAAATCTGAATAGCCGGAAGAGGGTTCGAATCGTTGTCCTCCCGAATGTAAGTCCAGTGCGCTACCCACTGCGCCACCTCGCTCAGTCTAAATGTGGATGTCGAATGCTCATCCTCTCTACAAAGTAGAAAAGCGGAAACTTTTGACGCAACTGGCAGTAGAGTTAAGTACCAGGTAAGACATAAGCATGTCCGACGACAGCTTTTCTCAGTCCGTATGTTTTGGTGCGAAGACACTATGAGCTACGATGGCATGATTGAACTGATCACATGAATAACACGTCCTTTTACATCACGTCGATAATCGTTTCGGCAAATACTCTACTGTCATCCACAAGAACGACTGCTCGGCACATTCAGTGCGGATCAGTGAAGGTCAAACATAGGTCGACAGCAGCAGTGCGTTACAGACTATTCATGAAGCCACTCTTGGCCTCTATGTTTGCTACAGAACGCATCTTAAAAGCACCGAACTATGTCAGGTTATTGTTCGATACTTCGACCTATTCATGCCTGGCCTGTTCCCAATAGACTATGTCATTTTTCAGCAGAACATCTGCGCATTTAACAAGGTTAGAATTGTGCTACCATGTTATTTGCAATTTCATGACGCCCGGTTTTCGTTTTCGAGATCAAGAATCACCCCGGGTAATGCATATAACACTCACAGTACGTGCTTGAAAATCTGTTCTTTTTTGACACCGACCGTGTTCCAATGAAATAAAGAATTACTCTCATGACAAAATGCAGTGTTCTTACTTATTAAATCCGTTATTTTGATGGTTCATTGTATCTGAGAGTTCGAAAGTGCTGTCCTCAAGGACTTCCAGATTATGGGTTTATCCAACGGCATAGATGAGAGAGCTGATGACAAGGTGTATCTAACCCAAACAGAACCGAGGTCTGTCTCGATGCACTCCTGTGGTAAATGAATTGTAAGTAAACCTTTTATTCATTTACGTAATAAAGTGAACTAATGTTTCAGGCGTTGGTCCCAGAGCAATCAATTAACGCACAGCTACGTTTGGAAGGGAGTAGTTTCGTCTGATCCCAACACCTGATTTGTTTGATGCAGGCCACAGGACTTCGTCTCCTATGCCAGCTTCTTCATTTCAGGATAGCGCTTACACCCAACGTCTTCAATTACTTGTTGGATGTATTCCAAACTCTATCGTCTCCTAGTTTTTGCCCTCTGAAGCTCCCTCTAGTTCTATAGAAGTTATTTCCTCATGTCTTAACAGATATCCTATGATCCAGTCCTGTCTTCTTGTTTGTGTTTTCCCTATATTCCTTTCCTCGCCGATTCTGCGGGGAACTTCATTCCTTACCTTGTCAGCCCACCGAATTTTCAACATCCTTCTACAACACCACATCTGAAAAGCTTGTATTCTCTTTTTTTTATTTCTCTTTTTTCTGATTTACTTCCTTACGATACTGTTCTCCAGACGTACATTCCTAGGAATCCCTCCACCCATCCCCCCCCCCCCCCAACCGACCCCAAATAACACTCGATACTAGTCGACTGCTTTTGGTCAGGAATCCGTCTGTGCTAGCCTACTTTTTATTTTCTCTTCGTTTTGGCCGTTATTTTTCTTCCAAGCGTACTTTGTAGTCTCCAATTCTGATGGTAAACTTCTCATTAACATCATTTCTGCTGCTCGTCATCACTTTCAACTTTCTTCGGTTTACTCTCGGTTCCTATTCCTGTTTAGTAGACTGTTCATGCTTTCCAGTATGGCTGTAATTCTTCCTTGCTCTCACTTGGGATAATACCCGTAGTGGTCTAGCTCCGACCCTGGATGTCCAAAGTTCAATCTTGGACAGGGACGGGAATTTTTCCTCGTTCCAGTCGCTCCAGGATGCCTCCGGGTCCACTCAGCCTGGAATCCTTCCTGGGGATACAAGCAGGCCTGGGCAATGGGCCCGCCACCTTCCCCCTCCTAGTCTTGTGGCCAAGTAAGGCCGCACTCTATCTGCAGCCAGGTCAACAGACCGGTCACGACCTTGTGCTATAGATTGCAGGTATTTTTATTTCAATGAGAATAGAAATGTGATAAGCGAATCTAAACACTGAACCACACTAGCTTTTAATCCCATCTCTGAATCTGTCTTTTATTTCCGTAATTACTTCTGCGATATACTGACCGAACAGTAATGGAGGAAGACTGCCTACCTACCGTACAAATCTTTTCATTCGACCACTTAGTTCTTGTTCTTCCTTTCTTACTGTTCCTTCTCAGTTCTTGCACCAGCTGTATCAATCCGCCTTTATAGGCATACATCCATTGTACTGAAATTTCGAACGTCTTGGACCTTTTACATTGTCGAGTGTTCTTCCACGTCGACAGAATCAAAGCGCTTGTCTTGATTTTTTGTTAAATACTGCTTCCACTATCTCATGTCTTTATCTTTCCTAATGCGGCACTGTCATCTAATAGATCCTCGCTTTGCTTTTCCAGTCTTCTGTGTATTATTCTAATCAGTAACTTACATGTGCGCTCTGTTAAGCTGGTTATGCGATAGTTCCCACACCTTTGCTGACTTAGGGATTATGTGGTTGATATTTTCCGAAAGTCTGATGGTATGTCGCTGATCTCGGGTAGATTTTACATGCTAAACTGATCAGTCATTTGGATGCCAAACTTGGACTGTAGTACTGGATCCACTATGTCTTCCAGACCGCCTTCCATTTTTTCTTCCATAACTTTGTCAGACAGTTCCTTCCCGTCGTAGAACCCTTCACCGTATTCTTTTCCCCTAGCACCCCCCCCCCCCTTCCCTCCCCCCCCCCCCCCCCCCCGGATTAACAGCGGAATTCTCCTTGCACTCTTAAATCCGTTCTTTTGAGTTTTCTGTATCCTAGATCAGTCACTTAAAAGACCATTTCTTTTTCGATGTCCTCGAATTTTTCCTAAATCCATTTCGCCTTTGATTCCCTGCATTTCCTATTTCATTTATTCTCAACAACTTACATTGCTGTATTTCAGTCTTTTTCTGATCATTTTTGTACTTTCTTCTTTCGTCGATCAATCTGTGTACACTGGTGTGAAAAACTTAACAGTGAAAGTAACTTTCGTATGACGTGTCACTACCAAGTAATATGACTTGATGAAACTTGGACTGTGCATAGAAAGAACTTCTACAATATAGTACATAATGTAACAGAAATGCTTTAATTCTGTTGTGTTCCGGTTTTCCAGCAGTCCAGGTTTCACTACCATACAACACTGAGCTCCAAACGTCAAACCTCAGAAATTTATTACTCGAACTAAGGTCTGTGTTTGATAGCAGTAAACTTCTCTCGGCCAGAAATGCCCTTCTTCCTAGTGCTAGTCCGCTTTTTATGTCCTCCTTGCTCTGTCCATCATGAGTAATTTTGCTGCCTCTACTTCGTGATCCCCAACTCTGATGCAAAGTTTCTCGCTGTTCTCATTTCTGCCACTTCTCATTATTTTCGTTTTTCTTCGATTTACTCCCAAACTATACTCTGCACTCATTGGATGGTTCACTAGTTCATTCAGATCCTCTAATTTTACTTCACTTTCACTCAGGATAGCATGTTCATCGACAGTCAGTATATCAATTGGCCTTGAATTTTAGCGCCAGTCTTAAAAGTTTCATTCACTTCTGTAATTCTTTTATTTCCTTCACTCCTTGAATATTGGGGGCGAGAGACTACATCCCTGTCTTACACACTTTTTAATCCGAGCACTTCGTTCTTGATCTTGCACTCGTATTGGTGCCTCTTGCTTCTTGTCCACATTGTATATTACTCGTCTGTCCCTGTAGCTTACCCCTATTTTTCTCAGAATTTCGAATATCTTGCACCATTTGACACTGTCGAACGCTTTGTCCAGGTCGAATCCTATGAACATGTCTTGACGTTTCTTTAGTCTTGCTCCCATTATCAACCGAAACGTCAGAATTGCCTCTCTGGTGCCCTTATCACTCCTAAAGCCAAACTGATCGTCATCTAGCAGATTCTCTATTTTCTTTTCCGTTCTTCTGTAAATTGTGCTTGCAACTTATGATGAAATATCGCCAGTCTCATACATTCTGCACGCCAAAGTGAGTAACTGTACTGGCATCCAAATCTTTGAACACGGTCAGCACTATTGTGACACCGAACTCTACATCTATCTACATCTATATCTACATGGATACTCTGCAAATCACATTTAAGTGCCCGGCAGAGGGTTCATCGAACCACATTCTCTATTATTCTCTATTATTCCGATCTCGTATAGCGCGCGGAAGAGACGAACACCTATATCTTTCCGCACGATCTCTGATTTCCCTTATTTTATCGTGGTGATCGTTCCTCCCTATGTAGGTCGGTGTCAACAAAATATTTTCGCATTCGGAGGGGAAAGTTGGTGATTGGAATTTCGTGAGATGATTACGTCACAACGAAAAAAGCCTTTCTTTTAATGATTTCCAGCCCAAATCCTGCATCATTTCTGTGACACTCTCTCCCATATTTCGCGATAATACAAAACGTGCTGCCTTTCTTTGAACTTTTTCGATGTACTCCGTCAGTCCTATCTGGTAAGGATTCCACAACGCGCAGCAGTATTCCAAAAGCGGACGGAGAAGCGTAGTGTAGGCGGTCTCCTTAGTAGGTCTGTTACATTTTCTAAGTGTGCTGCCAATAAAACGCAGTCTTTGGTTTGCCTTCCCCACAACATTTTCTACGTGTTCCTTCCAATTTAAGTTGTTCGTAATTGTAATACCTAGGTATTTAGTTGAATTTACGGCTTTTAGATTAGATTGATTTATCGTGTAACCGAAGTTTAACGAAATCCTTTTAGCACTCATGTGGATGACCTCACACTTTTCGTCATTTAGGGTCAACTGCCAATTTTCGCACCATTCATATATCTTTTCTAAATTGTTTTGTAGTTTATTTTGATCTTCTGATGACTTTATTAGTCGATAAACGACAGACACATCTGCAAACAACCTAAGACGGCTGCTCAGATAGTCTCCCAAATCGTTTATATAGATAAGGAACAGCAAAGGGCCTGTAACACTACCTTGGGGAACGCCAGAAATCACTTCTGTTTTACTCGAGGACTTTCCGTGAATTACTACGAACTGTGACCTCTCTGACAGGAAATCACAAATCCAGTCACATAACTGAGACGACATTCCATAAGCACGCAAATTGTCAGGACAAGCCGCTTGCATGGTACAGTGTCAAAAGCCTTCCGGAATTCGATCTGCAATCCCTTGTCAATAGCTCACAACTTTTCATGTGAATAAAGAGCTAGTTGTGTTTGACAGGAACGATGTTTTCTAAGCCCATGTTGACTGTGTGTCGATAGACAGTTTTCTTCGAGGTAATTCCTTTCCCATGTACGTGTTTTCAAGAGCGCATTCGACGCTGACTTCATTTTTATGTATGACAATGCGCAACCGCGTCGAACAGCGCAGGTGGAAGAGCTGTTGCAACTAGAGGAAATTAGCTGAATGGACTGACGTGCCCGTTCCTCTGATTTAAATCCCACCGAACACGGGTAGGATGTATTGGGGAGACGTCCAACAGCATTTTCACATGTACAAATGACCATTTACCAGTTGTCAACAGCGCTGACAGAGGAATAGAACGCCCTACCACATGAAATCCCTATCAACCGTCTGACCAGTATGAGTCACGTTGCAGGGCATGCACTGCTATCCGTGGCAGAATATGCCCTGTTAAGAACCACGTCCTGCCTTCTTTTATTTCCAGGGGACTATCGTGAATCACAGTGACTTCAGTCTATTTATTGGCTTTGAATAAAATTGACAGACATGATACAACGATTGTTGGCCTCTTCTGCAAAGTCTGCTCGACGTTTATCTCAGGAATGTGGAATGTCACGGAGCACATGTCACAGAGCTGCGAAGAAAGCCAGGATGTACTCATACAGGTTTTCATTTGTTCAGGAACTGAATGTCAGTTACAAAGACAAAGGCATTAATTTTGCCGTTGCTTTCAGCAGTTTATAGCTCTGAGGCCAGCAATACTGCAGTACACTAGTTCAGTGACCGGTCGGGGTGGTCGAGCGGTTCTAGGCGCTACAGTCTGGAATCGCGCGACTACTATGGTCACAGGTTCGAATCCTGCCTCGGGCATGGATGTGTGTGATGTCCTTAGGTTAGTTAGGTTTAAGTAGTTCTAAGTTCTAGGGGACTGATGACCTCAGACGTTGAGTCCCATAGTGCTCAGAGCCATTTGAACCAGTTTAGTGATGAAGAGTGGTTCCACCTCTCTGGCTAAGTAAATCTCAGAACACAACAGCGTAGCATCATCCGACCAATTTATTTCGAGTATAATGTGACAAGTGCAGTACACATGGAATTGTTTCGGGGATGTTTGAACCAGCTGGACGATGAAGAACTTACCCACGGCTGGTACTAACAGAATGGCGTCACATGCCACACGTCTCGAGTGACCATGGCTAAGATCGAATCTTTTTACCCCGGAAGAGAGATTTCCAAGACCACCTCATGGAACACTACCTCACTCTTTCCTTTGAGGTGACCTACAACGCAAGGTCTACAGAAACAAACGACTCAACCTGGAAGGTTCACGAGAAAATGCAGGCAGTAACACCTGAGGTTCTGGCAGCAATATTCGAGAATCTGCAGCGCCGTATTCAACTGTGTTAACAAGTAGAGGGCGGTTACTTCCAGCACCCTGATTCACCTGCATTTCCCCGTGAACAAGGTATGACATGTTCGTTTCATTTCATTTCCTGATTTTTATGCAAAGCTTTTGAGTCTAATTTAAGCAAATGTTTGTTTGTGAGGCTGCTTTCCTGTGGGAGACCCCGTATTTCTGTTCCAAACTATAAAACTCAGTTGGTAGCGTGTGAATGAAAATGTGTCCTGTGAGTATCGCAGTCATATGAATGATCATGAAAGATAGTTTACATATTATAGTGTTGATTTCTTGGTATTAAGCATTGTGTAAAGTGATCAGTTAATAAGTTAACTAGAAAACAAGGGCTAGGAAGTGGGCGGCAAGTTGATAAGTTGATGCAAACTAAGTTCCACCACCCGCTTCTGTTGTCAAATTGTCTAAATACGCCTCGTTTAGTGAAGCTCAGTCCGCAACTGACTCCTTCAAATCTAGGTGGTTTCTAGTATCATCGATTTCTTTCATAACCTGTCCAATGGAAGGAACCGTTCAGTCACTGTTGAAGTACACCCATTCACTGTACGGGAGATATTTTTTTTCTTTTTTTGTGCGACAGCACGTCAGCATTCTCGCAGGTGAGACAGTCGGTGCTGAAAACGCAGACTGAGGGACAGCGAAGGTCGGTCGCTGCCGGCGGGGACGCTGAGAGCTGCGGCTCAGCGGGGAAAAGCGCGTGGCCGTTACTGCCGACGAGCCGTTAAGGGCACCGGCTGCTGTTTATGATAATTCTGCGCAAACGTCAGTTTCGCTATTGGTATGCAGAGAACGGCTTTGCTCATCACTGGAGAAGGAAAGGTTACTTGCTGGAATGCAGCGTTCTTTGAAGATTCAGAAAGGTATATCCTTGAACTATTACGTCTACAATTGGTGCATTGGGGGCTTTACAAAATCTACATATCACAATTATATCTGTGGAGCATAACTTACGAAAAAATTATATAATACTTTACCTATATCACGGAAACAGGAGGATCAGCCGTAGGTGTGAAGGAAGTTTTCTCTAGCACGAAAGCTGCCACCTCAAACACCAAAATAATAAGACGCTAGCTGAAGTTACGAAAACAATTATTGAATTTTGCAATAAAGAGTTTCTAGTCATTACTAATATTTAATATCAAACACAGTCTTGATCACAAATTATTTCCCGGGTTCCCGGGTTCGATTCCCGGCGGGGTCAGGGATTTTCTCTGCCTCGTGATGGCTGGGAGTTGTGTGATGTCCTTAGGTTAGTTAGGTTTAAGTAGTTCTAAGTTCTAGGGGACTGATGACCATAGATGTTAAGTCCCATAGTGCTCAGACCCACAAATTATTTAATCCGGTGACAGGTTTCAGAACAACGAGCAGGAACCTCCTTCTGGTGGTAAATCAGACCAGAAGAAGGAACCTGCTCATTGGTCTGAAGAGGATGTGGTCGAAACCGGTCACCGGAATCAATCATTTGTGATCAAGACTGTTTTTGATAGTAAATATTAATAATTATCACTGATCACTGGTTGCTCCCACAATGTATTCAAAAGTAATTAATTTATAGTCATTAGTCTATTCTGACGTCACTGTATAACGATACAGTTGCTACGGCTTGTATATGTTTTGTTTCTTCAATGAAAAGCTATTTTCTGTTCGGTATTTACTGTACAAAAACTAGTGCTGAGCGTTCATGTTTAAGTTTTTATACAGAAACTAGTAATTTCTCTGACAAATATGTTGCTTGTATGAGAGTCCGAAATCTGAAGCAAGAAACGATATGGGAGCTAGCATGAAACAGTTTGGTTTGCTGAGTGGTATGGAATCCTACATTATGTGATTTACCACTGTCCTGAATGTAAAAAATTTCCAACTGAAACAAAATATGATGCAGCAGAACAATGAATTTCCGCCAGTGACAAATGGAAGTCTTTCTATGGTGCAGCTTTACCTTGTATTTGTGCTCCGACAATAACCATATTTAGATTGGTAATGTATGTGGGCCTTCCACCGCTGCGACGAAAGGAAACATACTGATACAGCTTGCTTGAAGCTTTTTTAGCACAGCATGAAGGAACTAGTACGAAGCAACAAACTGTTATAGGCATTATGAGTTTCTCAAATGTGAATATTTCTAAATGGTTGCTCTCGTAAGCCAACGGTCATGCCGCAGTGCTAACATCGGTTCGCGTCAGATAACAGGAGTTGAGCATTTTCGGGCTTGGTCAACAATGGAATCAGTGGCCGTCGCTATCTGCCGAGCGCTGTTGGCAGTCGGAATGCAAAGAGCCCTTGTGAGGTCAATTAGCAGTTACTTCACTGAGACAGCTCAAAATGTTCAATCTTTGCTCGATTTCTACGTTTATTACGAGAAATAATAAGAATAAAAAACGAAAATCAGATGTTTCAGAACGTCTTTACTATGAGTGATTTTAACAGTCATGTTAAACTGATGTGGAAAAAAGCGACATAATTGAAAACCGGTTGTTTCATTGGTAACCGCCATACTTTAGCTGCAGCAGTTGTCAATAGCATTCCGTTCCCTGTCTGTTCATTTCAGAGGACTTCCACTTCTTGGCAAAGAGTCAGTGAAAGGGACTCTGAAGAGGAAATTGGCACTTCGTGATCGGGAACAGAGATAGGGTGAACAGACACCAGTGACGTCATGAGCGCCGAACAGTGAACTGTGGGCGCTGTATCAGAGGCACAGCCGCCGATCACCGGCTGCACGACTGCGCTCTGTCAGGAACTTTCTCCGGGCGCAGCGCACCAGTTTATGGGCGTCTCTCTCTCTCTTTTCCCTCCTGAGGATGTCATGTGACCGTGAAAGGAGCGCCGTAAGATGACATCAGCAGTGAGACTGCTTCCCTGGCCAAACTTAATGGAAGTGACGGTGTGGTTCCAAAAGAGCCGAGGCAAACGTCCACTGCAGGACATCACCTATAAACGGGGAACCTTGAACAACATCCTCTCTGTGGTAAATTCCATACTTCCACAATGAACCAGCTGCGTACGGTATAAGAGACAGGGTGTAATACAGCTACGTCAAAGTGACTGAATGTAGGGGGCCTCTCACCGTATTTCCAAGAATTCTACAAATGCACGCACGCGGAAGGAATAAAAATGTATGAGACTTCCTCAGCTTTCCCTTTTTTTCTAAATAAATGAGAATAATTTGACTTTAGCTGCGTTAAGTATTGATGTACTACCCATTGCCCTGATGTATGAAAATTTGTGCCGGACCGTGGCTCGAATCCGGATTTCCCGCTTATCCCGTGCACGGATAGCATAGTGGTTACAGCAACTGGTCCAGATAAACGGGAAATCCGTATTGGAGTTAGAGTCCGGAACAAATTTTCATACGTCTCCAATAGGTAGTACGTCTACACCCAACACAGCTGAAGCCAAGTTATTTGCATTCGGCTAATTTATTTCGTGATTCCAGCGGCTGTGTATCGTCAATAATGTCTGGTGATGGAGACATGGAAGTACATTCTGCTACTTTATCATCATAAAATGGTGAACACGGTATAGTCGTCATAGTTTTGTTCGTATAACTCTCAAGTTTTTCTCGACATAAGTGTTTTATGCTGGTATTTAGCAGAGTTTTTATTCCCATTTTACGCAGAATATTTTGAATACTGACCTAGCCGCCTTCTTTAGGTGCTTTGGGTTCTGCTACCATTTGTACTCGCTGCCTGGACTGCAACCAGACTTTTAACTACTGTTGAACTCGCGCTGCTCTTTATAGCTGAATTCGAACCATATACTACACCCTTTGATACTATTGTTTTGCACTGATATTCCACGAAACGCACGTTCCCTTAACATTTCCCGGCTCTGGTAGATGTGGCGGCCGGAAAGAGCTTACCAAACTGAGTGCCAGAACCTGGGCCTTCTTTAAGTGAAGCCTCCGTTTATTTATTAGGTTTCACAACACCTTTATTTCGACGAATTCCATAATTACACTCTTCCAGACACTTGGTGATAGTCTAAATAGGGAAGAACTGTTAGAAGATATAAAACTGATTGGCATACCGCCCAAATATATTTCGGTTATTAAGGTAACTTTGGCAGGTTCCAAGGCAATGGTGAGACCGAATGGGGAATTACCGACTGCTTCAATATCAATAAAAGAGTTAGACAAGGTGATGCTCTTCCCACAATGCTTTTCAATTGGATCTTAGAAGGAATTACATGAAAACTGCAAATATCTGAAATGGTTCAAATGGCTCTGAGCACTATGGGACTTAATTTCTGAGGTCATCAGTCCCCTAGAACTTAGAATTACTTAAACCTAACTAACCTAAGGACATCACACGCATCCGTGCCCGAGGCAGGATTCGAACCTGCGACCGTAGCGGTCGCGCTGTTCCATACTGAAGCGCCTAGAACCTCTTGGCCACACCGTCCGGCGAAAATATCTGAGCACATATCTTAGGGACCACACAGTTGACTGCTTATGTTGATCACGCTGCAGTTATTAGTAGGCTAAAGATGTCACTGGAGAGAGCAGCACCTGAAAGAAGCAGCACAGCATACGCGACTGGAAATCAACGAATCAGAAACTAAAAATATGAAATTCCGCATAACAGGGGACAGTAACCTGGATAACTTGTCATGTAGAGGATTTTGACTACCTAGCGGCTAGTATCAATAAAATAAATTCCATGTCCGCTGAAATAAAAGCCCGCATTTTACGAGAGCTACTCTTAAAGTAAGGCCCGATCGGTCGCGAAATACAAACCACTGTAAAAGTGAAAAATGTTTTGCTTTTTGCAGCGAGCTACACCTTCCAGCTACTTCTCTACATAGTCGCCGCTCCGTCTTAGACCATTGCCGTAGCGTTGTACCAGTTTCCCCTCATCCATAGAAGGCGGCCAAGTGTGTTTTCTGCCAAGTCTCTACACTGGAGCATCTTCAGTGCCCCAGCAGAATGCGGCTGAGAATAGAGGGAAACACATGACAGTTATGTTATGTGGGCTGCATAGCTTCAGGCGAAATCTCTCACCAGGCCCTCATACTTGGCGGGAGACTCTATTTTCTAGGCATCTTTACGTGCTCACTGTCCTCTCAGAATTGGAAAGGCGGGGTGATGCGATCGACGGGCATACTAGAGACAATGCCCAACACATCTGTGAGAGGCGTCATCAGATTTTCACTGTAGTTTTCATTTTGCATCCGGCTGGACCTCACTTTCCGAATAGCTCTTGTAAGCAGTAGTAAATGTTATTATACATTTAAAAAGCCCATGACATCTAGGATGAAAAACCGACAGCTGCAAACGGCTATATTTATAGCGATTGGGCCAGTGGTTACTTATCGATGTGAAGCGTGGACGCTAACCAGCACAGCTGAACAATAATTCAGAATATTTGAATGACGAATACTTCGGAAAATATATGAAGGAATCCGAAATATGGTGATACCTCGAGAGCAAGGACCAATTATGAGTTGGATCGTCTCGTGCAGGGAGCTGATATTGTAATGCTTGTTTAAAGTAAAAGATTAGTGAGGCTTGAGGAAACAAGAACTGAAAGTAAGATCTTCAAGTGGGAATCGACAGGAAGAAGATTAAAAGCATGACCATGTAAACTATGTCTGGACGATGTGGAAGAAAACATCAGAGCCGTAGCAATCAGAGGATGGAGAAGCAAACTAAACGAGAGAGCAGAATAGAAGGAAATTATTAAGAAGGCAAAAGCCCACGCAGGGCTGTGAACCTACGAGAAGAAGATCGATGTTTCCTCCAAGATACTGGTCTCATCGTATTTCATTCCATGATTACATTTTGGCTAGTGTTCAGTGACACTTGATTTACTTGCCTGTTTCAGTCGAGTGTGTCGCTGAGCCTCTTTGCTTATCTTCTCGATTGTTCTAAAAGTGTACCACATGTAAGACGTGCCACATTCGCATAGAAGAGATAACCAACAATCGCGTATCTACCGTATACTGGCCCCATATCCAGAAAGATCTGTAGTTTCTCGCAGAAATATGGTGTCTAGTGTATTTCACCCTCATCAGCAAAGACACAAAGTCTAGGATCTAGGTTTTTGAAAGCCGGATGTAAATAGCATATCATTCTGCGTAAAATGGAAACATCAACTCGGCCGAATACCCAGGAAACCACCATCATTTATGTATACGTTTGTGAGGAAGGTAGAACGTCATATTTCCGGGTCTACTCACATGGTACTCTAATCGAGACTTAAAACAATTACCAGAATATTTCACTTCGTGCAAATAAAGCTAATCATTCTAATATCACTCATGAGACGAAATAATTTCACACACAGTAACCTGAACTGGATCCTTTGTAGTTCTAGACTAAACGGCTAACGATGTAAGAGATCGATTTTTGCCCATGTAGGTTGGATAAAGCTCAGGAAATTAAAGAAAATCACTGTTCCTAAAAGTGGCGAGTGGACGCTGACAGTGAGTAACATTGCTCGGCACTTGCGTAGTACACAACCTGGGACTGCTGCACACTTTTAAATTCCTCAGGAAGAGAAATCGAGATCTTTGCAACAGTCGTGGAAAACGTTGGCCTGGCTACAACGTCTTCAAAACGAAGTAAATCCAGAGAGTGCGCTAACTATGGCATTCGAGGGATTCTCTCAGCTTGCATGTTGTCACCAGTTCTGAGTTCAATGATGACGAGCTTCATATCACCGCTTTAGGTATCCAATTAAAGAAATGAATGTCAAATATCAGTAATGGTAGTGGCCATGAAATCAGAGACACCTCATTACTTGTTCTATGTGAGCCAGTTACTGGTCCATGGCTTCATTGCAACCTACTGTTCATTTCCAGCCTCAGTGAAGGAGCGACAGGTCCAGCAACGCCGAGACAATGTACTTTTCGTCGGCGCTACTTTAATCTATATTTGAAGGCTATTGCAGTTCACATTTCTGGTACACGTTAGAAATAGTAGATTATTCGATGTACAAATATATGTAGAGGAGTCATTTTATTTTTTCTGTACTTATGAGCGTTGTATATGGAGGATGGCAGTAGCAACTGTTACTGTAACACATTCAATCTATGAAGGTATGAAGCAGTTGTCGTCAAATATTTTTGTTTAAGAGCCAATACTGACATTGTGCGGTGACACCTCGGCCCACGTATGTACAGATCTTATTCTTAATTTTTAATCATCACAAATTAGTACTTTATGAGCCCTAGTAGACAAGATACAGTAAGGGCGCGATAAGTTTGTTGGCCCCCATTACTGACTGTTTAAAGTCGGCACCATTTGGAAGACTTTATGTCTGTTTCAGATTGCTGCCATCCCTAGCGACACCAAAGCTATGACTGACACTGGAATTGCCAGGTTTTTTTTCTTTTCTTTTTTGTTTGTGTGAATGAATGATTAACTGATTAATTACAGTAGTCGTACTTTTATACTTAAATAGATCGCGTAATATGAGCCACGATCAAAGTTGCTTAGTAAATGCCTTCAATGCCATTTTTTTCACTCATTACGTTTTATTGCGTCAGCCTTCATTTAATTTCATAGTCCTTGTTACAGGTATGTACCACGTTTGAAGGCGACCGTCTCTATAACGCCATTTCACGAACCAGGGTACTTCCGTTAGAAATTCACACCGTAGCCCCTGACAGGCATGAGGCACAGTCGCCCTTGAGCTGTCGGCACTAGGAGAAAAGCCACAAAACGTTCCCCCTATCACGTCCTCTCACCCTGCAGCGACAAATCTACCTGCCCCTGCATCCAGCCTTCCAGCTTCACTACTGAGGTGACCGCTCAATGTTTCGCTCGCCTACTCTAACTCCTCCAGCATATTTATCATTCGACGACAGAGATCCAATAGAGCCAACAGTTGAAAATGGCAAGTATTTCATCTTTTCCAAAAAATTTAAGTAAAACAATTAATTAATGTGCCAAGTGACGTACTCTTTTGCCTTTCTCGTTCATAACGAAAACTATTCAAAAGCATACAATCATCACTGCGTCCTCTAAATGTGGAATATTTGGCTATCGTATGAAACAGAATTCCCATTATAGTTCGATTAAAATTACTTTTCACTTGACTGCCAACGAACTGTGTTGCCACCTGCACCAACAGTTGCAACGGAACGCATATCTGACAGATGGTCACTATGCAGGGTTCATAAGCTACACTGCAACATAAAGTCATTTTAATGGCATTATAGTTGCGGTTAACATCTACAACAAGTAAGCTTCTGTGCCCGTGATAAGCCATTTAAGGCTTAAGTATATCCAGAAAAGTTTAAACAAAACCTCGATCCCACATGTCTTTATAATTTGAAGAGCGCTCGCAAATTCCATTTCTATAATCATTGGTCACTTTAGTTATTGGTAGCAGTATTCTATAGTTAACACAAGAGAAGTTCCCCGGCAGCCCCAAAGTACTGAATGCTACCTGTCGGTAGCATTCGGAATGCTTCTTCTTGAACGTTTATGTTTCAGACTGCTGGCAAGTAAAGCAATCTAACAGTTGTGACAACAGTTACTTGGTTAAGTGTTGTTGATTTGTGCGAATGACTTTGATTAACTATAGTAGTTGTGCTTGTAAGATTTGATAAATGATGTAAATGGCAGTTACCTTTTACTCATTTCGTTTCATTACAACAGCCTTAATTTAATGTCTCTCGCTACAAATAAGTACCGCATTTCAAGATGGCGTAACGCAGTATAAAACAGACTTAACGTCTTCCAAAGGGCGCCGACTTAATTCTTGTTATCTCCGTGTCAAAATTTATACCGAAGCAACTAACCAGTAGAGTCTCGTGGGTGCGTGATTTGTCAATATTGGAGGACAAACGATAAAACTTTCCCCCTCTCACATCTTCTAACACCACAGTGGCTGCGCTACTTAGCCCTCTGCCCCTGAGCCAAGTGGCAAACTTTACTTAGCCTTCGGCCGAATTCATCGTCAATTAAAATTAAGCACATCTGAAAAGTCCTTATGTTTCTTGCAGAGCAGGAAAACTACACTATTAAGAAACTCTTAACGTTAGTTGACGTTTTAGATGCAGCTGTTAGTTGCTAGATACATGTTATCATGAACTACGGCTCAGAACCGCGGACCGCACCAATACCTTATTCGGGCCTCATTCCGCTCACGGGTCGCAGTTTGACCACCACTAATTTAGAAGCTTCAGAGACGGAAATATTATAACATGGAAGATATTTATTATTTCTAAGACTACAGTGCTTATACAGGAAAAGTAATATCAAGTACTATCATTAAAAAAAAACACTCGCCATAATGACAAGCAGGTGATCTCAAAAGGGATGGATATATTTTTATATGGCGCAAAGTTGTAAATGATAATTGTAACATAAACTTGTCAGGCGATGTAATGATTTTCTCTATATTCCGAACCAGGAACACATAGAATTATGTCAAAGTAAATATATTTCAAAAAGTTATTCATTGGTTTTAATCAACATTTTTCTCGATAATAACATTAAGTACTGAAATTAACAATTTTGTGAGACAAGGATGCAGGCTTTCACCCTACTGTACAGTGTTTACATCGAAGGAGAAATTAGAGAAAAAAAGAGAGGTCCATGCCTGAGATTAAAATTCAAAGTGAATGGATATTAATGTTAAGATTCGCTGATGACATTACTACCGTCAGCGAAAACGAAGAAGAATTGCAGGACGTGGTGAATGGAATGAACAGCCTAATGAGTGTAGAATATGGGTTGAGAGTAAATCGAAGAAAGACGAAAGTAATGAGGAGTAGCATAAATGAAATTAGGGACAAACAGTAACAGCAAAATTGGAGAGCATGAAGCAGACGAAGTTAAAGAATTGTGCTTCCATGGAATAAAAATAACACATCACGGACGAAGCAAGAAGATTATTAAAAAAAAAAATAGATCGAGACAGGCAAAGAACGCATTCCTGGCCAAGAGAGCTCTGCTGGTATCGGGCTTAATATTAGAAATAAGTTTAAGAAAATGTGCGTTTGGAGCAGAACACTGTGTCATAGTGAATCATGGACGGTGCAAAATACGTAAAAGAAGAGAATCGAAGAGTGTGAGATGTGGTGCTACGGAAGGTTTGCAAAATTGGCAACGAAAGAAACGTATGGAAAACACTGACGAAATGGTGCGACAGGATGATAGGCCAAGTGTTAACTCATGAGGGAGTAACTTGCATGGTATTAGAGGGAGATGTAAAGAGTAGAATCTGTTAAGGAAGACAGACATTGGAATACATCCAGCAAACACTCGATGACCTAGAGTGAAAGACTCTGAGATGAAGAGGTGCCACTGGAGAAGCAGTCTGGAGAGCAGCATCAAACCAATGTGGCAAAAAAAAAAAAAACTGTCTCATGACCTTAGAACGAGCGGTTCGCAATATTTTATTACATTATATTATAGTAAAAGCCATAAACACTTTTGCAGGTGAACTGTTAAAATGTAAAGATAGATGCAACACTAACTGCAGTGAACAATTAAGTTCAGTGTTGCTGAAATAGGAACCTACATTAATTAAGTGAACTGTCTTTTTACAAGGTGTGACATTTTATTTTAGCAAGGAAGTTTTAAGCAGCTCAATACGAAGAGTCTGACGCTATACGATACCCAGAAAACCTTTACATTAACTGCCTCTCGTCGCAGGACCGTACTCACCTTCACTTTACTGGTTTGGTTACATTTCATTATTGTTATTGCCTTTAAAATTTAAATAATACTGATCTCGATCTTTAACAATGGTACCAGTTGTCAGTGAAGTGAACATTGACGGGGGATATTCATAGTTGCGCGTAGATAAAATTTTCCTGCCAAATATGATAACTCATTATACAGAGTAACAAAAGGGATTTAAAATTTCAGACGCATAAGCTGTTTTTATCAACTGTCCAACATCATCCCGAATAATGAAGAGAAAATGCTTCTTGCCCCTTTTTCATCGTCACCATCAAACTACAAGGGCATGCTGAAAAGTAATGTCTCCGAATTTTTAATGTGAAAACGTCATTAACATTCTAGACTTTTATTCTTCGTGTATACACGTTTAACCGTCAACACAGTCACCTTGGCGACTAACACATTTCTTCCAACGATCTCCCAGTTCGCTTTACCGTCACGCTAGAATGTTTGACGTTTTTGTCTGAGCCACAACCTCACCTCTGCTTGCAAGGCATCATCACTACCAAAATGAAGCCCTCAAAGATGTTATTTAAACTTCGGAAACATATGAAAATCGGATGGGGCCAATTCGGGACTATATAGAGGTTGATCGATGACAGTGAAACGAAGGCGTCGGATTGTTGCAGATGTCGTAGCACTCGTATGTGGCACTGCTGTGCTGAAGGAGAGAGTGCTCCAGGTGTGGATGAACTCATCGAATTTGAAACTTTAATAGTTTTCAGATAAAAAATTCAGAGGCATTACTTTTCAGCACGCCATCATAGATGCCTCCACACAATAACATACAGTGCGTCGTCACCCTAAGCCTGTGGTTGCTGGCAGACAAATTTCGCACACACGTGAGCGTTGTCATGACGACAGTTATGCATTAAATCTTTAGTAAATCTATGGTAAGGTAACCTACATTACAATCCTGAACCCCGATTATGATTACAATATTTCATAATCTCGTTTTATTTTAGCTGTCCATAGTAGATACAGTTACAGCTGATATTCGTGTATGGAATAAACCAATTTGTGAAGACATTTTGAGCTTTCTACATCTACATCTACATCTACATTTATACTCCGCAAGCCACCCAACGGTGTGTGGCGGAGAGCACTTTCGTGCCACTGTCATTACCTCCCTTTCCTGTTCCAGTCATATATGGTTCGCGGTAAGAACGACTGCCGGAAAGCCTCCGTGCGCGCGCGAATCTAATTTTACATTCGTGATATCCTCGGGAGGTAAAAGTAGGGGGAAGCCATATATTCGATACCTCATCCCGAAACGCACCCTCTCGAAACCTGGACAGCAAGCTACACCGCGATGCAGAGCGCCTCTCTTGCAGAGTCTGCCTCTTGAGTTTGCTAAACATCTCCGTAATGTTGTCACGCTTACCAAATAACCCTGTGACGAAACGCGCCGCTCTTCTTTGGATCTTCTCTATCTCCTCTGTCAATCCGACCTGGTACGGATCCCACACTGATGAGCAATACTCAAGTATAGGTCGAACGAGTGTTCTGTAAGCCATCTCCTTTGTTGATGGACTACATTTTCTAAGGACTCTCCCAATGAATCTCAACCTGGTACCCGCCTTACCAACAATTAATTTTATATGATCATTCCACTTCAAATCGTTCCGCAGGCACACTCCCAGATATTTTACAGAAGTAACTGCTACCAGTGTTTGTTCCGCTATCCTATAATCATACAATAAAGGATCCTTCCTTCTATGTATTCGCAATATATTACATTTGTCTATGTTAAAGGTCAGTTACCACTCCCTGCACCAAGTGCCTATCCGCTGCAGATCTTCCTGCATTTCGCCGCAATTTTCTAATGCTGCAACTTCTCTGTATACGACAGCATCATCCGTGAAAAGGCGCATGGAACTTCCCACACTATCTACTAGCTCATTTATATATATTGTGAAAAGCAATGATCCCATAACACTGCCCTGTGGCACGCCAGAGGTTACCTTAACGTCTGTAGACGTCTCTCGATTGAGAACAACATACTGTGTTCTGTTTGCTAAAAACTCTTCAATCCAGCCACACAGATGGTCTGATATTCCGTAGGCTCTTTGTTCATCAGGCGATAGTGCGGAACTGTATCGAACGCCTTCCGGAAGTCAAGGAAAATGGCATCTACCTGGGAGCCTGTATCTAATATTTTCTGGGTCTCTCTCGTACCTATAGGTTTCTTACGAGCACTTCAAGTCTTTACCGACACCTGCTGCAATGTGTGCTACAGGGTATATCACATAGGCCCCCCTCCTGGCAAATCCAGCGGAGTTTCGAGAGATTGATGTCACTTTAATACGTGTGAGGAATTTGTCAGTTTATTACTGTAAATTGTTTCCTCTTTCAGGCTCGTAAGTATGGCAGACATTTGACACAGGCGTCAATGGACCTCTGCGGAATTCCTTTGCGTCAGCACTTTCTATTTCCAAAATGAAGCATATGAGCGAGAGGGAAACGTATGTTAATAAAACGAAACCTAGGACGTAATCACAGATGTGGCGGCGACACTGCGAACTGTGCCTTGTTAATGGGCAGACGCCTGCATACTGGAAGGCTGCCGACCCAGGCATCCGATAGCAAATTGTTACCTTCGGGTAATGAAGAGAAAATTAGCCATACTGGTGCCAGCGAAGCGCGACGAGGGAATTCAATATGCGGGCGCCAGCTGTGGTGCGTGGTGGCGTGGCCAGGTGGACAGCCAATTAATCCTCAGCAGCAGCGGCCGTCAGGAGGCGTTGCGCCACGCGGCGTGGCCTACGGCTGCGCCTACGCCCGGTCGCGTCTTATCTCACGCTGCCATCTCCAGCCGGGGGGCGTGGACGCCGCCTGCCGTAAGCAGCAGGCATATGCTCGCAGGGGCTCCACAGGCAAAGAGGGTGTTCACCCGGCCGATCCTATCCTGCACGTTAAACTTTCTCTCTACCCAGTGTGAAGTCTACCACCTTACTTACCGATTTAGATATAACAATATGAATAAAACGTTTCGGTCGTATTTGCAGCGGTCTTCTTCAGGGTGAATAAAGTGACGGATACTAGGACTGATCTTTGACATAATTTTTTTTAAATGCAGGAAAAAAATTAAAAAGAATTAATTAAATAGTGAGAAATACGCTATTTTGTTACAGAACTTGGCCAATTATACAACGCTTATAGCCTACGGCTATGGTACAGTCTTTCTGTTTTTATCTTCCCAGAACTTCTTCATGTATTGACTGATGGTCTGCCTTTGTTCATTTGACGTTACCCTCCTAGGCTGTAGCTTTTATTGTTGAAAAGGAAATTTTGCAATATTGGTCGATAGCCTGAATTTTCCATGTCCTGGGTGGTGTCTCCTGTGTCGTTAAGTTTTCTCAGATCCCTTCTTGTCTTTTCCATCGATTCCGTGGTGTTTTTTTCTTCTTTTTTGAAATGAAATCAAAGATTTTCTCCGTTAACCTATTGTCATTCATTCTGTAAATATGACCATAAAACTTCAATTTCCTCTTCGTTATTTGTCTGTGATTGTTTCTCCGTTTCTGTAAAGATCTTCATCTCTTTTCTTCGTCCGTTTGTTGTCTTTCTTCATTTGCCGTCCTAAAATTTTTCTTAGCATTTTGCTTTCTTTCTGTCGCAGTTTCTCTTCTTCACCTCCTTTATTCAGTGCTGGGCATTTGAATCAGTAAAGTGCTTCCGGTTTAATTACTGTTGCGTAGTGTTTAATATTTGCCTGGAATGATATTGATCTTTTATTATATCGGTTTTCTTCGATCTCTCTTTGCTTGTTGTGTTATCTATCCCGTTTATTGTATCCATTCTTCCAAATGCTTAAATTTATCATTTCTTTCGGTGTGTCAGTTTTGTGTTTGTATGAATTTTTCTCTGTTGTGTTTATGTTCCATGTATTCCGGATTCTCATAAGATGTTAGTAATCCGGTTTTACCTGCAGTTTCTAGAAGCGTTTCTGTCATTATCTTTGCTTCATTTCTATCTATAAAAATTACTGCAGCATCGTCAGTGGAAACGAGACATTTCACCTCAAATACTCTTCTTCCTCGTCCTAGACGAATTCTTTCGATGTTTTTCTCTTTTAGTTCTTTTTTCCAGTCTCTCATTACCTTGTCTAAGGCAAGATCGAAGAGATTCAGTGAGAACCCATCGCTCTGCCGAACACCTGACTCAATTCCGAAGAGTTCAGAAATTTCTCATAGAAATTTAACTTAACTTTTGAAGTCGATGAGCGTCTGTTTGACTAATTGTCTAATAGGTTTCATTTTTTTAAAAAAATCAGTGAACGTTATCAGTATGTTACGGTTCCGCATAGTTCTGATCCTGAGGATTGTTCTTAAGTTAAAAACTTTTTCTGACTCCCGCTTGGTACTTGCTAATTGTATGTTTTGCTCGGTCTTCTATCTTACTCGGTGGAAAAAATCGTTACAGTCATGAGAAAATAAAAAATAAAAAGGAAGTTAGAACAAGCACAAACACACACACACACACACACACACACACACACACACACACACACACACACACACACGCGCGCGCGCGCGCGCGCGCGCGCACACACACACATACACATACATATAGACAGTGCAGCTACCACCCATACATCATCCATCCCCTCGCCACTCCGCTCCACAGTTCCCATGGACCCTCAGTCAACCCTACATCCAGTGAATAAGACCACGCAGAGTGCGCAGCAGAGAAGGCTGTGAACAATTACAGTAACGCTTGCCAGGCACTAATATAAAATTTCGACTACCTTGGGAGTATCGAAAATTGAGCTTTGTTCCCGAGAGTAACACCATTCCTTTCTGGCACCGGAAAAGATTTCTACTCATTGGGCTACAATTTGAGTAATCTGAACGCCTATGTGTGACACATGCAGTAGGTTCATATATCAGCAAAACAGAAATTAGTGTCAATATGGACTATGAAATTCCACTCTTGCGCGTAAGGTAACGAAACTTTCACGTCTATTTTAAGTTACGCACCTTCTATAGACCGTAATCCTCTTCCTTCCTTAAAGGAAATTTTACATGTACGTAAAATGGGTGTATGTAAAATGGGTCAAAAACATTGAATTTTTTTTGCTACATGATAGTTCTGTACCATGTTAGAAATAAAGTCGCTGGTTGTCAGAGTGTGCACACAGTTGCATAAACAAACACGACTGGACATCTGTAAAAAAACATTTGGATCGCTATGGTAACGAAGGGGACAACTTCTTATAAGGGCTCATTACTGGTGACGAAATATGGATCCATCATTACAAGCCGGAGAGTAAACGGCAGAGTATGGAATGGAAATATCCAAATTCGCCGCGCAAGAAATAGTTCAAGTCCCAACAGGAAAACTGATGATTACGATTTTTTTGGAAGGCAAAGGTCCCGCACTGAAACATTTTGGGGAAAGGGGCACAACAATAAACAGTGTACGTTCCAGTGAGATGCTTACGGCCAGGCTAAAGCCTGCAATTCGAAGCAAATGCCGAGGATTGCTGTCAAAATGTGTTGTGTTGTTGCATGACAATGCCCGTCCGAACACTGCTGCCCACACTGCCGAAACGCTCCAGAAACTCAAATTTGAAGTACTGGATCATCCCTCATATAGTCCCGATCTCGCCCCTTCTGACTATCACTTGTTTGGTCCACTCAAACAGGTACTAAGGGGCCGTCGATTTGCCTCGGACGAAGCAATGAAACGAGCGGTGCATTCCTGGCTCGCAGCTCAACCGAGAAACTTCTTTTATGAGAGCATCAGGAAGCTTGTACAACGATGGACCAAGTGCGTTGAAACGCAAGGAGACTATGTGGAAAAATGATGTTTGTTGTGGACTGGCAAGGCAGCCAATCCACTAGGACGGGATAGCCGAAAGGCACGCGTTTAAGCTCACGCAGGCTGGCGTGAGGTCTGGAACAGGACATGGAAATGAGAATAGCAAAAAAGGTGCGTAGCTTCTGGAATACTTAACTTTAATCCATAATTGGTGAACATCGGTCTGACGGTACATGCATCACAAGATAAATAGCAAATGATAATGGCGCCTTTCTAGGTCGTAGCAAATGACGTAGCTGAAGGCTATGCTAACTATCGTCTCGGCAAATGAGAGCGTAATTTGTCAGTGAACCATCGCTAGCAAAGTCGGCTATACAACTGGGGCGAGTGCTAGGAAGTCTCTCTACACCTGCCGTGTGGCGGCGCTCGATCTGCAATGACTGACAGTGGCGACACGCGGGTCCGACGTCTACTAACGGACCGTGGCCGATTTAATGGCTACCACCTAGCAAGTGCGGTGTCTGGCGGTGACACCACATTCCTCCCCCGCAAATCGGCGTACGGTTGTGTTATAAGGCTTCCGCCCGCCGTGGGGAGGACCCCATGTTGACGTATGCGGCGAGGTGGGGAGCCTAACAACAGGCGAGGCTGTGCCACTCGCACCCTGCCATTCGGTCTGAGAGGAGCTAGGAAACGCCTGAAAACCTACTCCAGCGTGCACGCCAATACGCGGTGTATGCGCCCGTAGAGAGACAGGAGGGGCCGAAGGGTCGACCTCCATCGAGCTGGGGCACCCGACGGGCGAAGACGTCCTATGGTCCGGAGCGGGCAAGAGTTCCATGGCGGAGGACAACTGGTCACGGGAAGCGATCGGCGGCGCGTGACACAGGGAGGCGCCCGGCGGTTGCAGCGACGCGTCCACTTCGGGCGTCGCCGGCGGGAGAACAGGCGGCGGCGGCGGCGCGTCGCCATGGGGCAAAATGGAAGGCAGCGTCGGTAACACCTCGGGCTGAGGCGAGCCAGTAGATGGGTCCCCAGGGCGCTGACCGGACGGCACCGTCGCTGAAAGCAGACGGGGAGCGGCAGTACCCGTGCGACGACAGAGGCGCAGCTGATTGAGATGCCGACGCACCTCACCAGAGGCCCCCAAAACCAGATACATAGCGCGGCCGAGGCAGAGAAGAATGCGCCCTTCGAGCCAACGCCGTGAATCTCGATAGTTACGATAGTAGACAACGTCGCCTGGGGCAAAAGCAGGTGTCTGCCGCTGCACAGGAACCTGATGCGGCGGATGTAGCAAAGACATCAAGGTGCGATGAGGGCGACCGTGGAGCAACTCAGCCGGTGAGCGACCATCGCGGGGCTGAGAGCGATACGAGGTCAAAAAGAGCAATAACGCGTCCTCCAGAGAACGCGACTCTTTTAACTTCAAAATCTGTGACTTGAAAGTCCGGACCAATCGTTCAGCGGCACCGTTTGACTGAGGCGAAAACGGCGCGGATGTCAGATGTTGAATACCATTGGCCTTGCAGAATGACTGAAATTCTGCGGACATGAATTGTGGGCCATTGTCGGAAACAATAGTCTGTGGAAGACCTTCAATGCAGAAGATGGCAGATAACGTTTGGATGGTTGCAGATGACGTCGTGGAAGACATCCGGACAACAAAAGGAAAGTTACTGAATGAATCGACCACAACCAACCATCGAGCATTCCAGAATGGACCAGCAAAATCGATGTGTAAGCGTTGCCAAGGGGAAGTGGCTTTTGGCCATGCAAAGAATTTCCGCGGTGGTGCGGAGTGTTGGTCGGCACACGCCATGCAAGAAGAGCACATATTCGTAATCGCAGCATCGATTCCGAACCAAGTACAATGCTAACGAGCAAGTTGTTTCGTTCTCACTATACCCCAATGTCCTTGGTGGAGAAGCTGTAAGACAGAAGACTGCAACGAACGTGGGACCACGACCCTGGACTGATCATTATCAGAACGCAACAGCAAAACACCACGTCGAACAAAAAGTCTCTCCTTGTGAGCAAAAAATCGGCGAACCAACGGATCCTCGATCCGTGACTTCGACAAGGGCCATTGGGTGGCAACAAAACGCAGAACGGTAGCAAGGACAGGGTCAGCAGCTGTGGCTGTAGCTACACGACGAAAATCAATCGGAAACGATTCGACCACGTCATCGGTTTCCGCATCAATGAAGAGGCAAGCAAATTCGGTGGAATCGAATGCTCTATCCTCAGCAACAGGCAAACGGGACAACGCATCGGCGTTTCCGTGCTTAGCAGTGGACCGATACAAGATATCGTAGCGGTGCTGCGAGAGGAAAATAGACCAGCGAATGAATTTCTGCGCTGTACGTGGAGGTACAGGCTTGTTCGGATGAAAAAGCGACGTCAAAGGTTTGTGGTCTGTGATGATGGTAAAGTGACGACCATACAAGAAATCATGAAACTTAGTTACACCAAACACGAGAGCCAAAGCTTCTTTCTCGATCTGTGAACAATTTCTTTGCGCAGACGAGAGCAATTTGGACGCAAAGGCAATAGGGCGGTCATGCGATCCATCTTTGTGCGCCAGCACAGCAGCGATCCCGAAATCCGATGCATCCACCATCAACAAAAGGGGTTTCTGGGGATCGAATGGCGTATGGCAAGTATTGGAAAGCAACGCCGATTTCAACTGGCGAAAGGCGCGTTCGCATTCCGTCGTCCAGACGAACGGAACACCTGTACGGCGTAAGCGATGAAGCAGAGCTGAAATGGAAGAGGCGTGGCGCACATAGCGATGATAATTTATTTTTCCCAGCACACTCTGTAGCTGCTTCAAATTCTGCGGCGAAGGCAAGTCTTGTATGACACGGAGGTGCTCGGGACTGGGATGTATGCCTTTGGCATTGATTACATGTCCCAGGTAGGGTAAGTCACGAGCATAAAACACACATTTGTCCTTCCGCAAGCGAAGACCAATTTGTCGCAAGACCTGAAATAATGTTCTGAGATTGGCTAAATGTTCGTCTTCCATCTTTCCGCAGATCACAATATCGTCCAGATAGTTTGCTGCAGTAGAGACCGACGCACAAACAGTTTGCAGATATTGCTGAAACAATGCAGGGGCGGATGCACACCCGAATGGCAGTCTTTTGAATCGATACAAACCAAGATGCGTGTTAACCACGAAAACGCGCTGGGATTCTTCATCCACCGGTATTTGCAAGTACGCATCTGCTAGGTCCAACTTCGAAAAATATGTACCCGGGCACAGTTTGTCATAAAGATCTTCTGGGCGGGGTAATGGAAAAGTTGCAATCACTAGTTGTGGATTCACTGTTGCCTTGAAGTCCACACAAAGTCTCAATATTCCGGAAGGTTTTGGCAAAATTACTAAGGGTGATGCCCAGAGAGAACCCTGCACACGTTCAACCACACCTTGGGATTCCAAATCGTGTAATGTTTTTGCGACCTCGTCACGCAATGCGTGGGGAACATAGCGCGCTCTGAAAAATTTCGGTTGCTCGTTGACTTTCAGTTCCAAATGTGCTGTATAGTTCTTAGCGCAACCAAGGCCTGGTGCAAAAATGTCTGCAAACTCTTCACATAGACGAGAAACACTGTCTGAAGGCACAGTCTGGTTCACTGATAGGACCTGATTTACTATAGACAAGTTAAACAACTGAAATAAATCGAAACCAAACAAGTTCACTGCAGAAGAAGAACGAAGGATGTAAAATGACACAAGTTTTGTTTGTCCCTTGTATGTTGCAAGAAGGCTGCACTGTCCTAACACAGGGATCGCTTGTCCTGAATAGCTATGTAACTTAACATTTGTGGCATGCAACGGAGGTGTGCCCAGCTGTTTGTACATGTCATGATTGATCAGTGAAACTGCAGCTCCGGTATCGAGCTGGAATGGTATCACTTTGCCATTAATGTCCAAATCTACAAAAAGTTTATTGTCCTGCTGACGACAAGAGCGACTGTCTTGTGCAACGTGAACTGACACTGGTACAGAAGCACTTGTGACTTGACGGGATTTCCGGCGATGTCGACGCACACGATTTGTGGGATGAACACAGTCACTGTTAGAGAGAGTGGCACTGGGCGGAGTGGAATGAACTGCATGAATTTCCATGGGCGAAGGTTCACGAGCCTGAGTATGCTTGGTTCGATTCCGATTCCGGCGCGAAGCAAAGGGCCTGGAATGGTTGTGAGTGTCCGATCTGAGCTTTTTCTGGCAAACACTTTGAACATGTCCTTTTTTATTACAGAAAAAGCAAATAGCTTGGCGTGACGGGCAATTCTCACGCGAATGTCTAGTAGCACACCGTGGGCATGATTTTAGCACTGCATTTGCTTGCTTGCATGGCACACGCGGCGGAGAGCTTGGCGGCAGCTGCACGGACGGGCGCGAGGGCTGTTTACTGTTCCGTGCAGCGCGCCCGGCGGGCCGGTTAACGTGACACACGGCCGGTGAAGTTTCAAATGATTCCTCAGCAAAGTCAAGTGTGTCTTGCCGATCCAATATGTCTAACACTTGTTGAAGGGAGGGATTGACTAGTTTTAAAATCTGTTCCCGTATACGAACATCAGAAACGTTCTGTGCAATTGCATCACGTACCATAGTATCTGAATAAGGGAGTTCACATTCACACTCAAAAGCACAATCCCTAGTAAGGCCTTGCAAGGTTGCAACCCACTCCCGATTAGTCTGGCCTGCCATACGTTTTGTACGAGAGAAGGTATACCTTTTTGCAACTACATTGACTGATTCTTTGAAATATGCATCTAATGTAGACAAAATTTTGTCGTAGGACAGAGTTGCTACTTCGCGTCAGCGAAATAATTCACTATCACACGGTACGTTTGGACACCTACAGATGCTAACAAAAAAGGCTGCCGCTCGTTACCTTGAATTCTGTAGGCGGCGAGATGGAATCCAAATTGGCGTGACCACTCCGTCCAGCTTTCCAGTGCCGCATCAAAAGGACGAAAAGGTATGCAACTGCGTGTTGTGGCTGTGGTAGCGGTGGAGCGGCGGCCGCCGCATCGTTTTGCATTGCACGTTGACCCTGGACGAGCTGTCCAAGGGCATCCAGTAAGGCCTGCGTCTGCTGATTCTGCAAGCGATAAAATTCGGACAGTACATCTGGAGGTTGTGGCGAAGCCATGACACAAGTAAATCAATGTAATATAGGGACGACCGCGAGTTGGCCTCCTCGCCAACTGTTGTGGAGTGGCAAGACAGCCAATCCACTAGGACGGGATAGCCGAAAGGCACGCGTTTAAGCTCACGCAGGCTGGAGTGAGGTCTGGAACAGGACACGGAAATGAGAATAGCAAAAAAGGTACATAGCTTCTGGAATACTTAACTTTAATCCATAATTGGTGAACATCGGTCTGACGGTACATGCATCACAAGATAAATAGCAAACGATAATGGCGCCTTGCTAGGTCGTAGCAAATGGCGTAGCTGAAGGCTATGCTAACTATCGTCTCGGCAAATGAGAGCGTAATTTGTCAGTGAACCATCGCTAGCAAAGTCGGCTGTACAACTGGGGCGAGTGCTAGGAAGTCTCTCTACACCTGCCATGTGGCGATTCTCGGTCTGCAATGACTGACAGTGGCGACACGCGGGTCCGACGTCTACTAACGGACCGCGGCCGATTTAAAGGCTACCACCTAGCAAGTGTGGTGTCTGGCGGTGATTACAATAAAATTTTATAACTACTATGTGAATAATAATTGACTTTCCCTCGTATCTATATCTAAAGCCATAGGATATAACTTTTCGGTTTTATGCGGAGATTTTAGCAAAATAACTTCAGATTCGAGAAACGTCCTTTTAGATTAACGAAAATCACAGCACTAAATAATTTACGAATGATACTGTGTGACTTTTAGAAGCTCTGGAAATCTGTAGTTTATCTGTTCTTCAATTTCTCAGTTAAGTCTGTAAATAGAACATTCAACCAGTGTGACCATCATTTCGCCGATTTACCATGTTATCACTTGAAAAGTATTTTAACCTTTACTTTCAAACAAAAAACTCAAAAATAACAGCAACGTTTCTATTTCTTCCACTTCTGTAGGTGTCTAGCTCTCCTATTTATATAACGTTTGCCTATACCTTCGTGCGAAAGGTCATCAGACTCTAATAGCATAAGAACAACATCTAGGATGCATTAAGATCTAGCGTCGATAGTGACTGCGCGGAGAATGAAATACAAGCAAAGACGAAAGCCACCTCGAGGCGTTTCTGAACAGCCATCCGACACGTACATTAGCGGCATCACCTCTCGAAGCGGCTGACCTCGCTGGCCTGTGTGGACGCATGAAACAGCTGCTCGTTTGCTACGGCCGAGATAAGATCTGGAGTCCCGCGTGGTCCTGCGCTGCGGCTACTGTTCGGGGGAGTTTCTCCTCGGCGGTGTCGGACACAATCAGGCGCCCTGCCCAAACAGAGAAAGGCGGCCGTGACGCTACCGTGTCGTCATCCGGCCGGGAGAGTAACGCCGGGCTCTCGTGTCAGATAGTCGTCACCAACAAATGAGCGTCGATTTCTTCTATCGTGCCGCTGGCGTTATGTGTTCATTTCGTTCAGCATCCGCCTACTGCCCATATATCTTTCCGCATCAGGTCAGAAGTACATTTTGTTATTGTCTAAGTGATGATTAAGTTCTACAATTTTTTAGTGTCACTATAGTTTTCAGCCTCAGTTCACAGTAACGGTATCGTACCAGGTTTCGATTTATTACCAACTCATCATCCGATGAAGTGTTTAAATAGAAAAATAAAGCAGGGTAGAAAAATACTAGGACACTAAATGACAAATTGAACAACTTCTACGTGCGACAGCGCATCGAGTATGTCCCCGA
The DNA here is from genome assembly GCF_023864345.2 of Schistocerca serialis cubense. Lineage (NCBI taxonomy): Eukaryota > Metazoa > Arthropoda > Insecta > Orthoptera > Acrididae > Schistocerca > Schistocerca serialis. The sequence continues at coordinate 351,426,451 of NC_064641.1, read as the reverse complement.
TTCAAGTATGCGTGGTTGTGAATGAAAGTTAGCTTTGTAGTGCCGTATACGGGTGGAGTGGGGAGGGATTGTGCAGCCACAGGTTTATTTTATAAAAGCGTTAACTACCAACAAACATTTTCATACAAAGACAATGACATCTACAGAATATTAGGCAGTAGTAACGTATCATCAATATTCTGCCCAGACCTCACGTGAAAACGATTACAACACAATAACAAAATAAATGAAAACTTCCTAAGCAATATATAAAACTCAAATCTATTTCAGCCGTTTTGACACACAAGCGGTCACCAACCAAGAACAACCGTTATTCGCGGGCTCCGCCCGTAGCACGTTACAAATGGGCACCTTATAAACGCACTACAATAAATGAGTAAAAACAGAACAGAATCTACTTTTACTATCAACGACAGCCACCAGTGACTTACTATTGTTACATAAAACAGGGCTACCTAGTCCACAGACTACAACAGCAACATAAAATTCAGAAACTTGTAACTATGTACAGTGGTAGAACCTAATTTCAACGTAATTGCAAACAGAATAAAGGACTCTCTCTTATGCAACGATATAACACGCCCTCAGTGCAAAATAAGACACAATACAGAGAAAACACTCTTGCGCCCCCACGACGAGGCCATATTATATCGAGTTGTGATGAACAAAACAAATGCACCATCTACTGGCTGCTGTCACTGTACACAGCACCGCCACACAATACTATGTATCTGACAACTTGTCAGCTACGCACCAAACACTACGGGCAGCTATTGAACACTCCAACTTCCCCATATATTGCAGCAATAACGGAACAACTCTTCTCCATAACTGTTTATGGTTGCCGTCTTCTCTGAACTCGGGGTGAAGACAAGTCCATCGTCCGGCTAGGCGATGTCCGCATCATGGACGCTGCTTTCGTTACTAGAGGCCGTGCACTGGCACTCAGACAAGGTACACAGCATGCTCTCCCAAGAGCGCACAAATGCAATGAAGTCGACGGTGGGATATTCGAACATTTACTCTGAACTGTATAACAGCTGTAACGTCTACGGTAATGCTTAGAGGTGAACGTGCTAAAAATGTGTATTTCTCAGTTGATACTTTGTAAAACGCAAGGTCTAATACTAACTGTTGTATAAGTGTAAGTGTGTAAACCTGACGCTGCATTGCATAATACAGAAAATAAATAACCGTGTGCATTTATCTTCTTGTATCACAGAAACCATTCAGAAATAGGATAATATCAATATGAAGTTTTTTGCTTCTAATAATCGTTCCTGTCTTATACCTGAATATTGACCATTCGTCCTGGGATACCTTATAGATGAAGACATAGATATGCGTTACGCAGAAAATGGAAGAGCCAAAAGATTGATATTTCTAAAATAAGAACGAGGAAAATTTCATTTCAGTAAGACAAGAACTTAAGTCAGTTAGCGAATATATTTCACTAGCAGTTTTCGTTTGCATGAGTATTCAATCTCACGTACTTATTTGAAATGACCTATTCATTCTTGTTTTACGAGGGGCGTTTGAAAAGTCCGTGCAAAGTCCGAGGGATGGTACCACCGGTGCGTATCGAGGTCATGTTTAGTTAGTAGCATCTTTGGAAAGAATGCACACTAAGTTTCAGCCATATTCGTCTATTTCTTGTGTTTGGCATTCGTGTGACTCAAGGAAGTCGAGTGATTGTCAAAAATTGGAAGAAAAAGAATTTTGTGTGGTGATCAAACATTACTTTATGAAAGGTTAAACGCCTCAGGAGACTAAAGAGAAGCTTGATAAACATTACGGTGACTCTGCACCTTCGATTAGAACAGTTTATAAGTGGTTTCAAAATTTTCGGAGTGGCCATATGGGCACAAGTGATGCTGAACGTTCTGGACGCCCTGTGGAGGTTACGACTCCAGAAATCATTGATAAAATCCATGATATGGTGCTGGACGACAGTAGAGTTAAAGTGCATGAGATTATTAGTGCTGTGGGCATCTCGAATGAACGGGTGCATAATATTTTGCATAAACATTTGAACATGAGAAAGCTATCCGCAAGATGGTTCCACGACTGCTCACGCTTGACCAAAAACGGAATCGTGCGAAGTGTTGCAAGGATGGTTTGCAGCTGTTCAGGAATAATCCGCAGGATTTTAAGGCGTCGTTTCGTCACTGTGGATGAAACAGGGATACATTACTGCACTCCTGAGACCAAACAACAATGTAAACAATGTGTTACCCAGGGAGAATCTGCACCAAAAAAAAGCGAAGACCATTCTTTGGCCGGAAAGGTTTCTTTTGGGATTCGCAAGGGATAATCATCATCGACTATCTGGAAAAGTGTAAAACTATTACACATGCATATTATTCATCGTTATTGGACCGTTTGAAAACCGAGCTGCAAGAAAAACGCCGGCGATTGGACCGCAAAAATATCCTTTTCCATCACGACAATGCACCAGCACACACCTTAGCAATTGAGGTCGCAAAATTAATGGAAATAGGATTCCAACTCGTTTCACATCCCCCCTATTCTCCAGACTTGGTTCCCTCGGACTACTGTTTGTTCCCCAATTTGAACAAATTGCTGGCGGGACAAAGATTTTATTCAAACAAGGAGGTGATTGCAGTAACTAATAGCTACTTTGTATTGCTATTATTCGGAAAGGATCTACAAATTAGAACAGCATTGGACGAAGTGTATGAGTCTAAAAGGAGACTTAGTCGAAAAACAAAAAAGGTTTACCCCAAACACGGAAGTAGTTTTTATTTTTGCACAGACTTTCCAAACGCTCCTCGTATATTACAGTACATTTTCAGATATTGCTTCACTTTTTGTGACACTTTCTTAATTAGTTTCTTATATTTTTATTGTGAACGTAAGAAGATTGCAACACGCGTTAAACAAAGATTTTCGTAAAGAACAGTCTGGGTTTGTATTTGATTGAAATATACTTGGAGTAGTCTGCAGTACTTGTTAAGCGCAATGGTGTAGACGAATAATTCGATTTACCAACATATTTAAAATAAAACAGAATTATTTCAAATTTTTCTCACTTCACTGTTGGGAAAAGAACAGACCATGGAATTGTGTAATGCAAAGCGCATTTATATGAGGGATGTAGGGCATGAGCAGACGATGAAAGGCGATATGTGGGCGCAGTTTTGTTGAGATGGGAGTGGTGGGACGGGGTAGGCATATAGTAGGGGGAGAAGGCCACATTTTATGTACTTCCCCCAGAGACCACTTGCCTGTTCTTATTACATATAAGTAGATGAAGAGAGGAGAACCCACCTCTACGTCCAGTAGAATGGTGGTATTTTCATTCTAGTTTTAGCTGTGCGTGACAGTGAGGCTGAGGGAAATGGCTTTCTGAGGAAGGAAGCAGCCAGTAATCCCCTGAGCTGCTCATTAGAAAGGTAGTGTAATTGAAGCGGGACTGCGTCGTCCTTCATTCTAAATTATACGGCGGAAGGTAAGCCGTATTTTGGATGAGCTTACTCTGTATGCCAGGAGAGAGAGGCGAAAGCTCTCAGCTTCATTGAGGTTTCTGCTCTAAAGACTGTCTGTAAGAGAGCGCTGCCTGAGTAGCGTTCTGAACAACAGACTACGGGTCTCGAACAGACACTTCAGAAAAAAAGCGTATCTGCTCGCACGCTGTCGTTGCTAATTGTTAATTACAGTACAGTGAAAGACTGGTTCAGTGTTGTTGCCCTCAAATGTAAAAAAAAAAAGAAAGAAAAAATAATAATGCTTCGTTTCCAAGTCATGAAAATTGGAAATTGAACATCTCTCTCAGCTCATACATGGCGTGGTATGATAAAAAATAAATAAATAAATAAATAATTTCTGTCGGTTCCTGAGAATGGAAGTAAGGGATTCACTGTATTTCAGCTCGTGGCATTACGTGAACTGTTTTGTGAAAACTTTCTCACTTTACGGGCAGACTGTCAGAACACCAAGTTCTCTTCCTTAAATCTCCTTGTGATTTGCCAGAGGATTTCAGTACTGATCGAGGGTGGTAGACAGTGGTGCGGGTAATATTTATCATGCGCTGTGGCATCCAAACATGGGGCTTTCAGTATAATCTAATAAACCATTTCTTTGGTTAGTTGATGTGGGGAGGGGACCAAACAGCGAAGTTATCGAATCCATCGGATTCGGGACCGATAAGGAACCAAGTCAGCTGTGCCCTTTCAAAGGTAACATCCCGGTATTTGCCTGAAGAGAGTCAAGGAAATCAAGAAAAACGTAAGTCAGGATGGCCGGACGCGGGTTTGAACCGTCTTCCACCCGAAAGCGAGTTCAGTGTGTTAACCACTGCGTCACTCCGCTCGGTGAACCATTTCTTCCACGTGTGGGATGTCGGTGAGCAGAAGCAGACAGACCAGCATCGAAAAGGCTTTAAGAATAATGACGTCATATTCTGCGAGGGAAGTGATAGTCCTCTTTTCTACGTTTTCCTATTATTTACAAAAAAACTGATGAAGCAAAAGAGACTGATTCTTAAGTTTTTATTCAAGAACTTCGTATTTATCCCTTGCTACACAGTATCCCTTGGTACAGAATATCTGTGCATCTTCGAATACTCTGTAAATCACTATTAAATGTGTGACAGAGAATACCTTTGATTGTAAGACTAGTCGAGAAACTTGGCATTGCCCAGGTATCTATTTAGAGCTGTAACTTAGACTTTGTAAAAATGGAATTTATTTTTTATTTATAAAACTTCTTTCCTTACAAAGTCTGACGTAGTATGACTGAACGTATAGCTTGTTTTCTTCACTAATACGGCTTACAGTTGTCCATGTGAGAAGCAGTTGACACTGAGGTCCAAGCCCGCAGCATGCAGCGTCTGACCTTGTGCTCTGTCTATGATCATCGTATCACATAAGCTCACAGTGAACTGTGCATGATTAAAGCGAAATGGCAAACTCTTAGGATAAGAGGGATGTTGGGTATAAAAACTCACTCGCTTGCGCCTCTTTCCGTCGAAACTTACGCTTATATGATATCATGTTCGAGAAATGATTCTAAGGAGCGAGATAACGCTTGACGCTATCCATCAGAGTTATGTCGTGCCTCGTTGTTGGAAAGAGTTTCCAACGAGAGAGTTATGGCCTGGCGTTCTCGAACCGCAGGAAGTCTCGCCTCAAGATCTTCATTGCATTCTTCACACTGCGTAGTCCTCAGTATTTTAGACGATCTGGTGTACAATTTCTAGGCATTTTTATTCTTAAAAGAAACGAAACCAAAACGTCATTAGTAGGAACATAAGTCGCAAAGCAAACTCAATAAATTCGTGTTTCCTAGTATGATTCTTCCCCCCATGAACCATGGACCTTGCCGTTGGTGGGGAGGCTTGCGTGCCTCAGCGATACAGATGGCCGTACCGTAGGTGCAGCCACAACGGAGGGGTATCTGTTGAGAGGCCAGACAAACGTGTGGTTCCTGAAGAGGGGCAGCAGCCTTTTCAGTAGTTACAGGGGCAACAGTCTGGATGACTGACTGATCTGGCCTTGCAACACTAACCAAAACGGCCTTGCAGTGCTGGTACTGCGAACGGCTGAAAGCAAGGGGAAACTACAGCCGTAATTTTTCCCGAGGGCATGCAGCTTTACTGTATGGTTAAATGATGATGGTGTCCTCTTGGGTAAAATATTCCAGAGGTAAAATAGTCCCCCGTTCGGATCTCCGGGCGGGGACTTCTCAAGAAGATGTCGTTATCAGGAGAAAGAAAACTGGCGTTCTACGGATCGGAGCGTGGAATGTCAGATCCCTTAATCGGGCAGGTAGGTTAGAAAATTTAAAAAGGGAAATGGATAGGTTGAAGTTAGATATAGTGGGAATTAGTGAAGTTCGGTGGCAGGAAGAACAAGACTTTTGGTCAGGTGAATACAGGGTTATAAATACAAAATCAAATAGGGGTAATGCAGGAGTAGGTTTAATAATGAATAAAAAAATAGGAGTGCGGGTAAGTTACTACCAACAGCAACTAGTGAACACATTATTGTGGCCAAGATAGACACGAAGCCCATGCCTACTACAGTAGTACAAGTTTATATGACAACTAGCTCTGCAGAGGACGAAGAAATTGAAGGAACGTATGATGAAATAAAAGAAATTATTCAGGTAGTGAGGGGAGACGAAAATTTAATAGTCATGGGTGACTGGAATTCGAGTGTAGGAAAAGGGAGAGAAGGAAACATAGTGGGTGAATATGGATTGGGGGAGAGAAATGAAAGAGGAAGCCGTCTGGTAGAATTTTGCACAGAGCATAAGTAAACCACAGCTAACACTTGGTTCAAGAATCATAAAAGAAGGTTGTACACGTGGAAGAATCCTGGAAATACTAGATGGTATCAGATAGATTATATAATGGTAAGACAGAGATTTAGGAACCAGGTTTTAAATTTTCCAGGGGCAGATGTGGACTCTGACCACAATCTATTGGTTATGAACTGTAGATTAAAACTGAAGAAACTGCAAAAAGGGGGGAATTTAAGGAGATGGGACCTGGATAAACTGAAAGAACCAGAGGTTGTACAGAGTTTCAGGGAGAGTATAAGGTAACAATTGACAGGAATGGGGAAAGAAATACAGTAGAAGAAGAATGGGTAGCTTTGAGGGATGAAGCATTGAAGGCAGCAGAGGATCAAGTACCTACAAAGACGAGGGCTAGTAGAAATCCTTGGGTAACAGAAGAAATATTGAATTTAATTGATGAAAGAAGAAAATATAAAAATGCAGTAAATGAAGCAGGTAAAAGGGAATACAAACGTCTCAAAAATGAGATCGACAGGAAGTGCAAAATGGCTAAGGAGGGATGGCTAGAGGACAAATGTAAGGATGTAGAGTTCAAATGGTTCAAATGGCTCTGAGCACTATGGGACTCAATTGCTGAGGTCATTAGTCCCCTAGAAGTTACAACTAGTTAAACCTAACTAACCTAAGGACATCACAAACATCCATGCCCGAGGCAGGATTCGAACCTGCGACCGTAGCGGTCTTGCGATTCCAGACTGCAGCGCCTTTAACCGCACGGCCACTTCGGCCAGCTAAGGATGTAGAGGCTTATCTCACTAGGGGTAAGATAGATACTGCCTACAGGAAAATTAAAGAGACCTTTGGAGAAAAGAGGGCCTCTTGTATGAATATCAAGAGTTCAGATGGAAACCCAGTTCTGAGCAAAGAAGGGAATGCAGAAAGGTGGAAGGAGTATATAGAGAGTCTATACGAGGGCGATGTACTTGAGGACAATATTATGGAAATGGAAGAGGATGTAGATGAAGATGAAATGGGAGATACTATACTGCGTGAAGAGTTTGACAGAGCACTGAAAGACCTGAGTCGAAATAACGCCCCGGGAGTAGACAACATTCAATTGGAACTACTGACGGCCTTGGGAGAGCCAGTCCTGACAAAACTCTACCATCTGGCGAGCAAGATGTATGAGACAGGAGAAATACCCTCAGACTTCAAGAAGAATATGATAATTCCAATCCCAAAGAAAGCAGGTGTTGACAGATGTGAAAATTACCGAACTATCAGTTTAATAAGTCACTGCTTCAAAATACTAACACCAATTCTTTACAGACGAATGGAAAAGCTAGTAGAAGCCAACCTCGGGGAGGATCAGTTTGGATTCCACAGAAATGTTGGAACACGTGAGGCATTACTGACCCTACGACTTATCTTAGAAAATAGATTAAGGAAAGGCAAACCTACATTTCCAGCATTTGTAGACTTAGAGAAAGTTTTTGACTATGTTGACTGGAATACTCTCTTTCAAATTCTAAAGGTGGCAGGGGTAAAATACAGGGAGCGAAAGGCTATTTTCAAATTGTACAGAAACCAGATGGCAGTTATAAGAGTCGAGGGGCATGAAAGGGAAGCAGCGGTTGGGAAGGGAGTGAGACATGGTTGTAGGCTCTCCCCGATGTTATTCAATCTGTATATTGACCAAGCAGTAAAGGAAACAAAAGGAAAATTCGGAGTAGGTATTAAAGTCCATGGAGAAGAAATAAAAACGTTGAGGTTCGCCGATGACATTGTAATTCTGTCAGAGACAGCAAAGGACTTGGAAGAGCAGTTGAACGGAATGGACAGTGTCTTGAAAGGAGGATATAAGATGAACATCAACAAAAGCAAAACAAGGATAATGGAATGTAGTCGAATTAAGTCGGGTGATGCTGAGGGAATTAGATTAGGAAATGAGACACTTAAAGTAGTAAAAGAGTTTTGCTATTTGGGGAGCAAAATAACTGATGATGGTCAAAGTAGAGAGGATATAAAATGTAGACTGGCAATGGCAAGGAAAGCGTTTCTGAAGAAGAGAAATTTGTTAACATCGAGTATAGATTTAAGTGTCAGGAAGTCGTTTCTGAAAGTATTTGTATGGAGTGTAGCCATGTATGGAAGTGAAACATGGACGATAAATAGTTTGGACAAGAAGAGAATAGAAGCTTTCGAAATGTGGTGCTACAGAAGAATGCTGAAGATCACATAACTAATGAGGAGGTATTGAATAGAATTGGGGAGAAGAGGAGTTTGTGGCACAACTTGACAAGAAGAATGGACCGGTTGGTAGGACATGTTCTGAGGCATCAAGGGATCACAAATTTAGCATTGGAGGGCAGCGTGGAGGGTAAAAATTGTAGAGGGAGACCAAGAGATGAATACACTAAGCAGATTCAGAATGATGTCGGTTGTAGTAAGTACTGGGAGATGAAGAAGCTTGTACAGGATTGAGTAGCATGGAGAGCTGCATCAAACCAGTCTCAGGACTGAAGACAACAACAACAGCACCTGTTACTAATTCAAGAGGTCTGTCGATATGCTCTAAACCAGACGCCAATAATAACAGGTAACAGTAAGAGTAAAATGAGACATCAAAATAATGGGTTATCTCAAGGCTCAGTTCTGTTTAACCTACATGTTTCGGATATACCACACACGACATCTACAAAACATGTATGTCCCGACCACCTTTCCTTTGTTTCCCGCAATAAGTTCATAAAGGAAGGCAGCAACATATTATCGGAAGACATCACAAAGCTGTGTATATTCTTAGTTGATTGGAAACTAGTTTCAAACAAAACCAAAACTGAAGTGTCATACTTTCACCTCAATAATAAACAAGCATGTCTAAAGCCCCAAGTATACTTCAACGACAACTTAGTTCGCTATAATCCTTCCCCAAAATATTTAGAGATAACAATGGACCGAATACTACCTTTTAAAAAGCATCTAGAAAACAGCGCAGCAAAATTCAACACCTGGAACAGTATAATTCACAAACTGTGTGGAACCACTTGGGGAGGGGTGAATGCAACCACACTCAGAACATCAGCACTTAGCCTTCTGTACTCGGTTGCCGATTCTGCGCTCCAGTCTGGTTAAAGAGACACCATGTGAAGAAGATTGAATGAGACCATGAGAGTAACTAGTGGCTGTATAAAAAGCACTCCCCCTTCTTGGCTATTTGTTTTGAGCCATATCGCCCCTCCTCACATTCGCAGACAGGAAAGATTAGTTAAAAAAAATGGCTCTGAGCACTATGGGACTTAACAGCTATGGTCATCAGTTCCCTAGAACTTAGAACTATTTAAACCTAACTAACCTAAGGACTTCACACAACACCCAGTCATCACGAGGCAGAGAAAATCCCCGACCCCGCCGGGAATCGAACCCGGGAAGGAAAGATTAGTCAAGAAAGAACAAAATTGTAGCCCATCTGCGCCTTCCACTGTACAGTTATGTGGCTAACGCTGCTCTGCAGGGGCTTAAGTCTAGATCTCCCCCATTACCTTTAGCAGAACTACTTTTGAGGTACAGGTTCAAAATCAACCACATGTGGAAAGAATACTGGGAAGCCCTGAAACTGGATAAGGCTGCACCCACTACCGAACCTCCTTCACCACAACCAGTAATGGAAAACACGCAACAGAGTAAGAACATCATATAGCATCTGTCGTGACTCATTTCACAAATGGGGAACAACCGAATCACCGTTCCGCAACTGCGGAGTACCTTGTCATACTGTTCACCACATTGTCACCGAATGTCGTCTTACAGCATATCCACGAGAAAAATCTAATTTCTTTCAAGCTTCGAATCCTACACTGGACTGAAGTAATAGTCACAACTTTAAAACGCAAATTTATAGATACACTGTTAGTATCTTCTGCTTGTCCTTCTGGTTACATTGTGAAATTTTATCACTTCGTTTTATACACATTATTTTTACATATTGTACCAAATCCATGTAATCCACATGCTAACTAAAACAATTCCTCTCAAAGAATATAAAGAGCACCTATTGAAAGAAGCTAGGCAATGTCGTTAAGTTTTTAATACATACAGCAAAATCAGTAAATACGTATATCGTATCCAAGTAAATTAGGTGTTCGCTTGCTTTCGTAAAGATAAGACTGCGGCACTTAATTCTGTTCAAATGTTCAACTGTTTGTGAATTCCTAAGGGACCGAACTGCTTAGGTCATCAGTCCCTAGACTTATACAGTACTTAAACTAACTTATGCTAGGAACAACACACACACCCATGTCCCAGGGAGGACTCGAACCTCCGACGGGAGGGGCCGCGCAGTCCGTGACATGACGCCTCGACAGGTGTTTATACATTCATGTACATGTTTATATTGCTGGAGATCGCTAAATAAATACAAACAAATTAGCCGGCCGAAGTGGCCGTGCGGTTAAAGGCGCTGCAGTCTGGAACCGCAAGACCGCTACGGTCGCAGGTTCGAATCCTGCCTCGGGCATGGATGTTTGTGATGTCCTTAGGTTAGTTAGGTTTAACTAGTTCTAAGATATAGGGGACTAATGACCTCAGCAGTTGAGTCCCATAGTGCTCAGAGCCATTTGAACCAACAAACAAATTATTTGCTTGTGACTAAACAGATACAAGTGGGACAATTGTAAGTGGCAAGGCATACAGATACATTTTCGACAAATGCTGCCTTGCCACTTACAATTGTCCCACTTGTATCTGTTTAGTTAGCAGCAAATAATTTTTTTTGTATTTATACAGCGATCTCCAGCAATATAAACATAAACAAAAATGTGTAAACACCTGAGGTGGGCGCAAGCCCGAAACCGGTCGTGTGACAAATAAATAACCTTTTATTGTGACTGGTAGCGGAATTTTTTCTACACCCTGTAAAGGAACAGTCACGGAGTTCAACAGCATCCACTATGGATAAAATTCATTTAATATATCAAGTGGTATGAGGTACTGAATGAGCAGTGAGCGTGACGCACATACTTATGTTTCATAACAAATTAAATTATATAATAAAAAAAGTAAATTATGATTTCCAACCATTAGTTTTCCACCTGAAGCGCTCAGTTTATGATCTTCGTATCACCTGTACTCCATGGACAGTAACGGTTTGCGACACACTATGCGGGTACACTGACGTGATAGAAGTAATAGGATAGCGATATCCACATACAAGGTGAAAAGTATTTAAACCGACAAACTCTGGGAGGTTGTAGGGGACATCAAAACAAATATTTTCCCCTAATGCCATTTTTTCTTATGAGGATTATTTAAACCGGTGGAGGCCCTATTACGATCTTCAGTTGTTAGCGTATTACGCTCTTCAGTTGTAGGCAACAGCTGCCCACCAATGTAGTAGTGCACTGTCTCTGTTTGCTAATGGAGCGATACACCTGGAGTGAGCACATTGATGGTTGGTGCGTACTACGTAGCGCACCACAACGGACGTGCAGCACAGCGGGTTTATCAACAACAATATCCTAATCGCCGTATCCCGCATCATACGACCTTTGCTGCTGTGGACCAATGTCTGCGTGAGACCGGGTCATTTAGCAGATTAGCTGTACAGGGGCGCCGTTGCACGGTAAGAACGCTGCAATTTGAGGAAGCTGTCTTGCAGCATGTGGAGCGCGATCCTTCAATCAGCACTCGTGCAACTGCACGTAACATGGTGACGAATCAGACGAATGTAAGAACAGTCCTTCGAGAGCAGTTGTTACGTCCATTTCACTTACAGCGTGTCCACGACATGGAACCAGTTGATTATCTACCCAGAGCACACATCCTACATTTCCATACTCTGTGTTGTTTACCGATGAAGCATCGTTCGAGCATGATGGAGTCTTCAACATGCACAATTCGCATGTTTGGAGTGAGGATAACCCACATACCACAGTTACTAGCGCTCGTCAAGTGCGGTTCTTCGTTAATGTGTGGGTCAGTGTTGTTGGGGACTGTTTAATTGGGCCATATCTGCTACCTAGGCCATTAAATGGCAGGCACTATTACAATTTTCTCGCCAGAGCATTGCCAGAATTGCTGTAAGGCGACCCGCTCCCAAAAAGACAACGCATGTGGTTCCAACATGACGGCGCGCCGGCACATTTCAGTAGTCGTGTGCGTCGATTCCTGGATCGACGGTTCCCAGAAACGTGGATTGGCAGAGGTGGTCCTGTACCATGGCCTGCTCGATCCCCAGATATGTCCCCTCTGGACTTTTTTGTGTGGGGAGAGATGGACAACCTTGTTTACGCAACTCCTGTTGCATCAAAAGGAGGATCTGGTTGCCCGGATAGTAGCAGCAGCAGGAACAATTCAGGATACTCCTCGGGTTTTTGCCCGTGTCAGACAGAACAAGATCCGACGGTGTAACCTTTGTTTAGGTGTCAATGGAGGCATTTTTGAAAATCTATTGTAATTGAGATTGGGTTGTGTTAACGTGTTGTCTCTTGGTCATAAGAAATGGAAAAGTGTTTTGAACGCGGTATGGTAGTTGGAGCTAGACGCATGGGACATTCCGTTTCAGAAATCGTTAGGGAATTCAATATTTTGAGAGCCACAGTGTCAAGAGAGTCCCGAGAATACTAAATTTCAAGTTACCTGTCACCAAGGACAATGCAGTGGCCGACGGCCTTCACTTAATGAGCTAGAGCAGTGGCGTTTACGTAGAGTTGTCCCTGCTAACAGACAAGCAACAGTGTGAAATAAAGGCAGCGTCCCTCCTGGGCTCGTGACAATATCGTTTGGATCATAGATGACTGGAAAACCATGGCCTGGTCTGATGATTCCCGATTTCAGTTGGTAATAGCTAATGGTAGGGTTCGAGTGTGGTGCAGGCGCCACAAAGCCATGGACGCAAGTTGTCAAGACCGGCCGGAGTGGCCGAGCGGTTTTAGGCGCTTCAGTCTGGAACCGCGCGACCGCTACGGTCGCAGGTTCGAAACCTGCCTCGGGCATGGATGTGTATGATGTCCATAGAGTAGTTAAGTTTAAGTAGTTCTAAGTTCTAGGTGACTGATGACCTCAGATGTTAAGTTCCATAGTGCTCAGAGCCATTTTGAACAAGTTGTCAAGAACTGTGGAAGCTGGTGGTGGCTCCATAATTGTCAGAGCTGTGTTTACACGGAATGTACTAAGTTCTCTGATACAACTGAACTGATCGTTGACTCGTAAAGGCTATGTTCGGCTACTTGGAGACCATTTGCAGCCATTCACGCACTTCGTGTTCCCAAACAAAGATGGAGTTCTTAGGGATGACAATGCATTATGTCACCGGCTCACAATTGTTCACGACTGGTTTGAAGAACATTCTGGACAATTCGGGCCAATAATCTGGCCATCGAGGTCGCCCGACATTAATTCCATCGAATACTTATGGTACATAATCGAGAGGTCTATTCGTGCACAAAATCCTGCGCCTGCAACACTCTTGCAGTTATGGACCGCTATAGAGCCAGCGTGGCTCAATATTTCTGTAGGGGACTTCCAATGATTTGTTGAATCCATGCCACGTTGAGTTGCTGCACTAAAATGTAGTAAAGGAACTCCAACACGATGTTTTGAGGTATACCATAATTTTTGTCAACTCAGTGTATGTCCAACTGACTATGGCAGCTGCTTTATTATAAACCGGTGAACGTTTCAGTACATTTTTTGCGATTTTCGAGAATTTCTTAGCAAGTCAGTAGCAAACACCTTTGGATGACGTCAGGTTGCGTATATAGCGCTTACTAAACCCTGACGTCGGCGCACAGCCGCCGGAACGAGCGCTCGCGTACCGGAACAACTCGGTCGGCCCGACGACAGCGACCTTGCCCGCAAGAAGCAGCCGTTTCTAGTGGTGCTGCTGTTTACGTCGGCGGAGAGCAGCGTGAACAAAGGCGAGCGCCTTGCGTAACGGAAGGATTCCTCCTCGTGCCTGCTGGTGGATGCTTTCTCTCTCACGGTCTTGCTAGCCTCCCCAACCGCAGAACTGGCACGGTCTAGGTTCAGCGCTGTCACCAGCCTCCTCGACCAGCACTGTTTACTTTCATCGCTGGAGTCTGAAGCAACAGTAAAAGTTTTTCCAGTGTAATGTGTTCCAACAGTAAGCTCATTCAACATCATTTTTTTTTTAAAAAAAAGCCTCTACTTTCTATTTGGAGATAGTACAGACAGACTTTTACTCCTTAGCGAAGCAAAAGTCGCTATGAATTTTTCTGACAAGTTGAAATCGTGAACTGACTTGAGGCTTGAACTTGGATCCGCTCCAACTGGAGGGAAATATGCTACCAATTGCACAATTCGGACATGCATCGCTTTAGTGTAAGTATGTGGAACAGAAACCGTGGGCGGAAAATGTTATTATGATTGGTTCAGACGCTTTCGGGATGGAATGAAAATTGTTGACGGTATGTCACTGACAGATAAAATGGACCAAGCACCATATATGCTAGCACAAAAGCAGAGACGGTATCTGGGAATATCAGAGGAATTAACAACGACATTATTAAAGTCATCGTCAACAGACCAAAATATCTGTTGGTCAGTTGGTGTAACTCAAACTCGGGCTAATATCCAGCTGGATTTTATTCACACGTGTGGTGAGATACGTTACTGCAACTAACCATAGTCAAAGGAGAGGGGATCTAAAGCTATTAGTGGAATCTAGAGTAGACAATCACCACGAGCTGTTTAGGCAACTGCAGCAGGTTGAAATAATCGACCAAGAACGTGTGACAGCAATCCTTCAACAGATTGCAACAGAAGTCTTCATTGACAGTTTATGGCAGTTTTATAGACTTTGCTGAAAGTTTATTAAAGCCAACTGACGTTGGTTGTAAAAGTATCAAGAATTCTATTATACCGTTAACTCGGATTTTTGAATAAGTCTTTAAAGCATATTCGTGAAATGAGAACATGTAATGTTGTTGACGGTGATTCATCAATAGGGCGAGCGCTTTAAGCTCGGAGGCTCTCGTTGTTGTATACGTTGGTGTGTCTCTATAAAAATTAACATGGATTGCGCAGACAGAGATGTCGCGAAACTCAGCGCGCTCTGTCCCTCTGTGAGATCCATAGCGCTGTAGACAGCGGGGCTCCGGTTGACGTCGTGCTACTTGACTTCAGGAATGCATTTAAGAACTTCCCGCACTGCTGCGCAGTGAAAAAAACTACAAGCTTACCGAGTATCGGACCATATTTACGACGGAACAAAATCGATAGGCGTAATTTCAAGAGCGTCCTAAGGAAGTGTGCTAGGTTCGATACTGTTTAGAATTTATATAAATGATCTAATACAAAGCATTGGAAGCTCGCAGGCTGTTCGCAGATGATGATTTTATCTATGAGAAAGTAGCAACGCCAGATGACAGTATTGATTTGATAATGACGTGCAGAGGATTGATGAACGGTGCAAACTCTGGCAGTTGACCATGAACGTAATTAAATGTAACATACTGCGCATGCATAGTAAAAGAAATCACTGCTGTACAGCTGCAGTACATTATTGACCACAAATTGCTGGAATCGGTATCTACCGTTAAATATGTAGAAGTAACTACGCAGAGCAGTCTTAAGTGGAAAGACCACAAAAATAAGTAGCAAGAAAAGCAAATGCCAAACTGAGATTCATAGGAAGAATCTTGAAGAAATGTAACTCATCCACGAATTACGTGTCTTACAAGGCGCTTGTTCGACCGATACTTGATTATTATTCATCAGCCTGGGATTGACAAAAGAGATCAAGGATATCCAATGAAGAGCGATGCGTTTCGTCACGAGATCGTTTAGTCGGCGCGAGGGTGTCACAGAGATGCTCAGGAAAATCCCGTGGCAGACGCTACAAGAGAGGCGTTGAGCGTCACATATAGGTTTGCTACTGAAATTTACAGAGAGTACTTTCTGCGAGGAGTCGGGCAACATACTACTTCCTCCTACATACAACTCCCGAAATGACCAATTCGGGAATTAGAGCGAACGGAGAGACTTACCCACAATCCCTCTTCCCACGTGTCATTCCCGGGACCAGTTAGTGATGCCAGAGGACCCTCCGCCATATACCGTGAGGTGTCTTGCAGAGTACTGATGTAGATGTAGTTCAGACATAGCCACAAGTCTTCACTATCCCTTTCCTCCTGCTCTGTAGTAGTGCTGGTAGGAATGCGACAGACATCCTGGATAGAATTTGACCTTTGACTGCCTGGTTACCTACACGCAGCAGTTAATTCATGACGTCACAATATAGCTCTCCTTTCTTAAGCCATTACCGCTTTCTAAGCCACATTCCTCCCTTTGCCCCTGGCTTCATCCCCATTTTTATGTGAAAACTATTGCAGCGTTTTTAATAAAAAGCTTTATTACCATTCTTCATATTTATTCTTAACGTCTACATATTTATTTCTCAATATAGTCACTTTGGTGACGAACGCATTTCTCCCAACGAGAGGGCAATCTGTTCACACTGTCACTGTAGAATGTTAGACTTCGTTCAGGAGTTATAACGTCACCTGTGCTTGCAACGATTCATCACTAGCAGAGTGAAGTCCTTGAAGGTGTTCTTCACGTTTTTGAAACAGCTGAAAGTTGTATGGGACCAATTCGGGACTGTGTAGAGGATGATCGACGACAGTTAACCCAAGATGTCGGATTGTTGCATATGTCGCAGCGCTAGTATGTGGTGGGGCCTTGTCATGCTGAAGGAGAGAGCCCTTCATGTGCCGATGAACTCTTCAAATTTGTGCTTTCAGTTTTCTGCGGGTTTCGCAGTATCTTGCAGATTTATGGTCGTGTCTTTAGGCATGAATTCCAAGTCCACCCACGTTGAATATCTCAGAACACTGTGACCATGACTTTGCCTGCTGATGGCACGGTCTTGAACTTTTCTGGCGTCGGTGATCGTTTGCGGTGTAAGTCCATTGATAATTTCTTCTTTTCGGGGTCAAAGCTGTAAACCAGCTTTCATCAGTTTTCATCACCTTCCACACTACTGATGTTGATACAATCATCACCATACACAGCTTTCAATCTGCTAAGGATTTCAATTGAAGTCACGTTTTCTGCGGTTAGGAACTCGATTACAGCACGCAGTTTCTCACTAACCATAATTACGTTACATACCGCAATGTTACACTCTACAGTTTGGACCTCTTTAGCGGCAGAGGTTTAAAACTTCCGCCATCGTAGCGGGAAAGACGACCGAGTAACATGCAGAAAGTCTATATCTCAACCGATATTGAGAACAGTGCAACAATATAAAAAATTCGGAGGCATTACTTTCTTGCACGTACTCGCCTGATCCATTTCGCCGAGAACGGAAGATAGATTCTAAGAGGCCATTATAGATTTACGGATGACGATGGCGAGAACGGGCACCGCGGACACTTATATCGGCAGGCGTTTCCCGACAAAGGACGCGAAGTCGGCCGACCGTACCGCACAGTATGACTGACAGCCTCTGCGCGTGCATCGAAGCTGTTGGTTCATTGTCCGGCTGGTGATGTACCTGTCTCTCTCGTTACCGATCAGGATATCCACTCTGTTGACCACCCACATTGGTGCGTTCAATCTGGCGCGGTTGCTTCTTAGACTGCCATAAATACGAGGCTTCCGTCACAGCCACAGCACTGTGTTCGCCGGACATTAAGATACGCCAACGAAATGTCGCGGAAGTTTCATAACGACGTTGCACCGAGAACCATATCTACAACCAGTCTTCCTGGGAAACCTCAAGCAACACGTACGAGGTATATTGGTAAAGCAAGTACCGTTTTGAAATTCCGCCGCTGCAGCGCGGCGGTCGTCATTTGACGCTTGCGCGCGGTGTTCCGCAAGGCACAGACGCCATTACGGAGTCATTCAGAGTGTTACATTTGTTTGTGAGTAACTGAAATGCCTTCTCCATTTGAGACTCCCGCGACTGTAATATCGGGCTGTAATTGGTTTCCTTAGTGCTAAAGGCGAGAAAGCAGCTGGAATTGATCATCAGATGAGAGAAGCGTCTGGAGAAAACATTGTGAGCGATGGCGTGGAAGGGAAGTAGGTGAGTATTTTTAAAGGTGGTCGTACGAATGTGACTGATGAGGAACGAAGAGGGCGTCCTTCCGTCCTTCATTTGGTGCAAAAATCAGATGAAAAAGTGAGAGAGAATAGTCAACGAGCTTCCAGGCCGAAGACGTGTCTGGAAGCGCTCCAGGCAGCAGTGGTATTCCAACCTGACTGTCGCCCAACATACGGTCCGACAACCAGGAGTGACAAGTTTCTCTCAGCTGGACCCCCTTGGGTGGCATATGCGGCACCCTTACAGCAGAGCAGTACGACGACGATATTCTACGCCCATTTTTGTTGCCCTTCATGCCAAGTCATCCTGGGCTTACATTTCAACAAGATAATGTCCACTCAAACAGGGCCAGAGTTTCTGCTGCTTGTCTTCGTGCTCGCAAAACCCTACCTTGACCAGAAAGATCGCAGGATCTCTACCCAATTTAGAACTTCTGGAGCATTATGGGCAGTGACTAACTATCTTGGGATTTTGACGATCTAACACGCCAGCTGGACAGAATTCGGCACGATATCCCTCAGGAGGAGATTCAACAGCTCTGTCAATCACTGGCTCGCATAATGGCCAGAGATAGATTAACACGTTATTAACTCGTCTAATTTGTAAAGTTATTTTTCTTGAATAAATTGTCCAATTTTTCTGAAATTGTAATCATCTGTTTTTCTGTACATCACATCTAGTGATTTCCATCATATAATTCTTTCGTGGTCCGTCGTTGTCTTGGTCTTAGAGTACATCAAGCTTGTTTAAAGTAATCTTTGAATGTGCGTTGTAATTTTACTTAATACTGTTGTTCATTATTGTGTTGCCATTATATTACATTCTTTCACATAATATTAAGTTTCATTCAACTTCATTCAACTTCTATGTAAGTCTAAGTCATATTCATAATTATAGACTGAGATAACATCCAATAAATCGGACTGCGAATCACCCCAATTAGTTTAAATTAATGACGCTTCATTGTATTGTGTATATTAGTGGTGTTACGACATAACATTGGGGTGAGCCAGAAGCTACTTTTATTTGTGAAGACTTCTCGTTAAGAGGGACGTATTGTGTTATATTTCGTAGGATGTCTTCAGTATTAAAGATGGTAGGATATTCCGCAAGCTTGTGTTATGTGCATTAGACGACAGTATGAAGATGTATCGAACTTCTTCCGTCAGATAAGGAACACAGCTTCAACCAAATAGCCAGTATCTACAGTGTTTTTATCTCACGGGCCTACAGAACGATTGTTGTTTTCGGTTGCGCTGGTCCGTTGACAATGAGCCAGAAGTTCCCGTCTGAGATCAAGTCTGAGTTGTGGCGGAGCTAGAGGCGCGTCAGATCCTTAAGAGGCTCCGGAACGCCCTATACTTGCAATGTTAAAATAACGCTTATAAATTACATCTTTCCTCACAAAGTATTTGAGGTAGGAAGTTGAACTTTTTACAGATTATTTATTGGAATATGGGCTACAACTTAACACAGGGATTTTACAAAATTTTAGTTCAGTTATTAAAGATGATTTTTTTTCAATTGTAATGAAAATTCACAACATTTTTTTGCAATTTTTTATTTATATATTCAAAAATATACAGTTTTTTGGAAAAAGGCTGTGTTAAATTATGCAGAAGGTACTGTGTAACATTTACTGAAAGTTTGAAACAAATATGTTTGGAAGATCCTTAGAAAACTTGTAATTAGTATGAGAAAATAAAAGTTTTGGGAATCGAGCGACAAAGATTGGATTACCTTTTTAGTGCATTCCAGGTCCATAGGATGGATTATCTTCATCCTCTGCAAACTCCTTCTCCAGCTTCCTCTTGTTCCTCCTCCTGTTTACTCTTGTTTGTATTTCTAGACTCTTTACAGCCCTGTCTGCAGCCCGAAGGCGTTCCTTGTCTAAAGCAAGCATTGCTCGTTGTTGTGTTCGTAGATTTTGCTACCATTTTCTTCGGTTGCAGTTACTGCAACACTGTTCCAAAGGTGATCATGTATGAACACTTATCACATTTCAGTTGTATTTCACTAGCAAGTCCTACGAGCTTTATTATGGAGAGTTCCAGACCAACTTCACTACAATGAATACATCTTACACAGTTTGAAAAAATTCCTTTGAGAACCGACATATCAAATATTTCATTCACATCCGATTCGCCCATAAAACATTCATAGTTTTCACTCATTGAACCAAGCTTCTTCTGTGAAGTATTTTCTTTCCCACTTTGACTCCTATGGGCAGGTGTACTTGAGAGGTTAGGTTCACTCACTTGGTTATCGTCTTTATTGTTTACAGTAATAACACATACCTTTGGCTTTCCAACATTTCTCCTTTTCTTAAAAGCCTTCAGAGGATTTCTAATAACTACTTTTACTCATTATTATACTTCAACAAAACAGAGACTCAAGAAACAGAATTAATTACGAATATTTTCGAGATAACGACAGAGTAAATAAACATGAAACAATCGACAATCACACCAGCGATATATATTGAACCATCACAGGTTAGCCACAACACATACTTTATCTCACATCACTAAAATGTACCTGATGAACACGGACGTTAATAATAACACCATTTGACAGCAGTTTAACAGCACCACAGTGGGTCACGCCCATGTAGAACACATTTCAAAAAAAAAATTAAAAATAGTTGTAGTCTTCGGAATTGAATAAATTATATATCTATTAAAAGGTAATAGTCTGCAGATTCAGAAAACGCAAGAAAGTAAAAATTGAACTTTTCATGATTTTGAGCCTTTCCGGAGCCCCTTAAGGGCCCAGACAGTAGCGACAAGCCGGCCGGTGTGGCCGAGCGGTTCTAGGCGCTACAGTCTGGAATCGCGCGACCGCTACGGTCGCAGGTTCGAATCCTGCCTCGGGCATGGATGTGTGTGATGTCCTTAGGTTAGTTAGGTTTAACTAGTTCTAAGTTCTAGGGGCCAATTACCTCAGCAGTTGAGTCCCATAGTGCTCAGAGCCATTTGAACCATTTTTTTTTTCGCTTAGACCACGTTGAGTAAGAACTTCATGTTAGAATTATAGTTATTCAGGGACCACGAACTACACTTGGAACTGAAGGCCATAGCTGCTATTTACATTAACAAATAATACAAAAAACACCCTCCAATTTTTCAGTGATTAACATTTTGAAGCTTGTGCTACATAATTACAACTGATGGGAAATTCACAGCAATAGTCGGTATAAATGGGCTCCATCTCAGGATTTAGAGTTATTTTTGAAATAATTACACTCGTTAGTGAAGTCTGAAACGACTAAGCAGAATGAGACAGGTGCTGTAATGTCAAGAGAATATTTCAAATGTTCAGGGTGAATTCAAAATACAGCTATACTCAAATCACTCCTTCATACAATTTATAATAGAGTTATGGTAATTAATAGCGATGCTATTCACTACATCCCAATAGAGACATAGAGATTGCAAATAAATTGTGTAGTTAAGTTGGAGTTAAACTATATGACTGACGAATAAAAACTGAACTGAGGACTAACAAACGAGAAACTATTTTAACACACTAGAAAGATGTATGGAACCCACATAGGCTCTGTAAAAAACGTAGCATGTTCTGTAGTATAACTTACATTACCCAAGATAAGCGTTTCGAAACAAGTTTAATGGAGGGGCGTGCAATAAGTAATGTAACTCTTTTTCCTGAAAGCAGGTTGCTTTTATTCGGGATTCCAATTCACCAGGGATCATTCCTCACTCTTTTTGCTGCAAAATACTATTTTACAACATAATCTTCATTCAATGCGACGGCGTTAGACCACCTGACTATGAGGATGTATGCCCGCATGCCACTCTACTGGTCGACGTCGAAGCCAACGCCTTGCTGCAGTAATGACCCCCCCCCCCCCCCAATCATCCAGGGGCGAGTTCCGAGCCGTATGGTTGAAGTTCTGTGATCTCTTCTCGGCTGCGCAGATTTGTGTGAGGTCTTGCTTTTTCATGGAGAAGGAGAAATTTGTTTGTATTTTTTGGTAAGGCACACGCTGAAGTCATATATATTTCAGAGCGTCAAACAGAATAATTCGTTCAGAATCCTTTTCTTCGGAGGAGAGGTGGTATAGCTCCCCTCCACCTGTGACGATGTTCGACAAGAAATGGTCACCATGAGCCCCGTAATGCTCAAGCAATTCCGCACAGATGGTCCTTCATTGCTCTTTATATTCTTCTATGGCGGCGACGACCCCACCGAACACACACCTTTGGGTACTTTCAGACGAATGTGTCAGCCCCACCAACAGAGACGTCCAGTTGAGCAGCGATGTGTTTCATTGTGATCCGTCGATCGCTTCGCACGAGAGTGTCCACACTTTTTAACACTGCAGGACTCACAGCTGTGTGCGGCTGGCCAGCACACGGGAGATCGAACATGTTTACGCGACCTTTTTGCAATCTACATCTACATGATGACAGACGCCTCACCCGACGACTCGCTGTGCTGTTGTTTGTTCACTTCCAGGTCTCCGTAGACATTCTGCAAGTGCCTGTGAATATCTACGATGCTCTGGTAAACCGTCGAAGAAATAAAAATAAAAAAAGAAAACCTCAGTCAAAACTCTCTGCTTGGAACGTACCTCGCTACAGACACCATTTTGAAGACTACGAATAGCGCAGCTCGTGATCTCGCGGTCTCGTTCTCGCTTCCCGAGCACGGGGTCCCGGGTTCGATTCCCGGCGCGGTCAGGGATCTTCACCCGCCTCGGGATGACTGGGTATTTGTGTTGTCCTCATAATTTCATCATCATTCATGAAAGTGGCGAGACTGGACCGAGCAAAGGTTTGGGACTTTGTACGGGCGCTGATAATCGCGCAGTTGAGCGCCCTACAAACCAAGCATCATCATCACGAAAAGCGCCGCTACCTGTGGGAACTTCATGAAACTGTAAGAGCTGAAGAGGGAATATCCCACGATGTACTACAAAATATTCCGCATTCTCTCAACCGAAATTGGCCGAGAAAAAATGTGTTTCGTTACTTATAGAACGCCCCTTGTAAATTATAACTGTCGTTTATTTTATATTTATTTTTGCAAGTATTTGTGTGGATACGGAGAACGACTGTAACTGATGCTAAACACATCATTCTCCGTAGCAGAACTTCTCGACACAGTGGCATTCGTGATACTGATTGGGACTACTTGGCAGATCGCTCGTGCGTGGGGTGTCGAGGCGAGCGACCGATCGCAAGCGATATCGCTGGCGACGGATCGCTGTCTCTACTCGAGAGGGCCCGGTTCGTGCGGCGAAAGTGCCGCGGCAGGGCGTGGCTGATGTGGCGCAGCGCGGCGTAGGGCAGAAGAGCGGCCGGTCTCGGTTAGGCGCCCCGCCTCCGCGCCTCCGACGCTTCGCACCCGGCGCCGCCGGCCCACTTTCCCACCACAGGCACAGCAGGCGAAGGCGCTTGTCCCTTGCAGCGATGGTCCATTGCAGGCGAGCGCGGCAAGCCACGCATCCAGGGTTCAATTCGGTGGGCGTGCGGGCGGAAGAGGAAAAGGGGGGGGGGGGAGGGGGCAGGAGGCGGGACGGGTTTGGAGGCAAGTGAAAGCAAACAAGCGCTCTGTCAAAGCCGAGACAGCAGAGCCTACACATGCGTTGAGCCGCTAACGAGGAGATTGCGCCATACACTTAACTAAAATTAAATGTTTAAATACACTGATGTGACAAAAATCATGAGATACCTTCTAATATCATGTCGGACCTCCTTTCGCCTGGCGTAGAGCGGCATCTTAACGTAGCGTGGAGTCAACAAGTTGTAGGACGTCCCATGCTGAAATATTGGACATTGCTGCCTCTATAGACATCCGTAATTGCCGAAGTATTGCCGGTGTAGGATTTTGTTCACGAAATGACCTCTCGATTACGTCCCACGAATATTCGATGGGATTCATGTCGGGCAAACAGGGAGGCCAAATCATGTGCACAAGCTGTTCACAATGTTCTTCAACCCAGTCGTGAACAACTGCTATCCGGTGACATGGTGCACTGTCATCGATAAAAATTCCATCATTATTTGGGAACATGAAGTTCATGAATGGCTGTAAATGATCTCCAAGTAGCTGAATATAACCATTTTCAGACAATGATCGGTTCAGTTGGACCGGAGGACCCATTCCAATCCATCGCGTAGAGCAGCATCTCAACGTGGCGTGGAGTCAACAAGTCGTAGGACGTCCCATGCAGAAACATTGGGCATTGCTGCTTCTATAGGCATCCGTAATTGCTGAAGTATTCCCGGTGCAGGATTTTGTTCACGAAAAGACCTCTCGATTAAGTCGCACGAATGTTCGATGGGATTCATGTAGGGCGATCTGGTAGGCCTAATCATGCCCAAAAGCTGTTCAGAATGTTCTTCAACCCAATCGTGAACAATTGCTATCCAGTGACATGGTGCATTTTCATCAATAAAAATTCCATCATTATTTGGGAACATAAAATTCATGAATGGCTGCAAATTGTCTCCAAGTAGCTGAATATAACCATTTTCCGGCAATGATCAGTTGGACCAGAGGACCCAGTACAATACATGTAAAAGCAGCCCACACCATTATAGTCACCACCAGCTTACGCAGTGCCTTGTTGACAACTTGGATCCATGACTTCGTGGGGTCTAAACAACGAACCCTACCATCAGCACTTACCAGCTTAAATCGGGTCTCATCTGACCAGACCAGGGTCAAATCGATATGAGCAAGACTCCAGGAGAAGTGTTGCTGCTAGCAAACGCATTCGCGTCGGTCGTCTGCTGCAACAACCAGCTAAATCCAAACTTCAGCGCACTGTCCTAACGGATATGTTCGTCGTACGTTCCACATTGATTTCTGCGATTACTTCATGCAATGTTGCTTGTCTGTTGAATTCGCTAACGATTTCCGATACGGAACGTCAAATGCGTCTAGCTCCAAATTCCATCCCGCGTTCAGAGTCTGCTAATAATCGTCGTGCTGCCAGAATCACTTTGGAAATCTTTTCACATGAACCATCTAAGTACAAATGACAGATCCACCAATGCACTACCCTTTTATACGTTGTATATGCGATATTACCACCTTCTGTACATGTGCATGTTACTATTCCATGACTATTGTCACCTCTCTTCATTATTTCAAGATTATGAAAAGATTTTATTAATCTCAACGTAGTTAGCTAATTAGTTACTTAAAAATCCAGCTCTCGTAAAATTTTAAGAGATGTATGTTATTAAATGTGCTAAGTTATGCTTTTGGAATTAGAAGCAGTTTATCAAAACATCTCACAGTAGAAGTTTTCAAGAAGCTATCTCGTTTAATTTTTTAATTATTCCACTTTTTTCGAAATTTCAGATGTCCGTAATATTATAGTTAAATGGATTTACTTCAGGAATTAGATTCAGTGTATCATAAGTTTTCATGAAGATAAACTATCAGCTTTTTGAGTTATTAAGGGAAAAAAGTTAATTTTGTACCTGTAATTTCTTAAGCGAGTTGAAGTAAGTAACCTTCGTTATTAAGCTACAGTCCCAAGAAGACAGCGTTATGTTTATTAAATCTAATAATGAAGCTGTACCAAGTGTCAAAATAAGAATGTAATTTAACAGAGGTAGAGAAATTAAAGTAGAGACATAATGTATATGTATGGTGTCCGTTAAGTCGAACATGTTTGATGGGACAGACACCACAAGTATCTACATTGCGCAACAAAATTAAAGGCAAAAGTACATTCGGAAAAGACCATGCTTACATGGCGTTAATTAGAGTAAAAAGCTTAGAAGGTGTTGTGATTGCAAACATACAAATTCAATTAAATAAAAACAAAAACTCTCTGCAGGCTATACAGTCTACGCGAGCGAAGCAGCGTGCTTAAGCTAGTATATAAATATAAGCATGAATGTTAAATTAATAATAAGGGGCGAATTTGTTAAGTGTTCTTGCTATCTCCCGAATGCGTTACATGTAAAGAGATGGTTTCGAAGTGTTCGCCGCTTAACTAGAAATGGAGAATATTGCGTCAAGAGCTCAGACAAAAGGAAGACCAATGGCGAAAGGAATCTTTTTTTGCTTTAATGACGCTAACCGTGCTCTTGTCCTCTAACCTAATTAGTGAATTCACTATTTGAAAATGATATCCTTCTTGCCGAATAGACTATTCCATTATAGATTTGTAGCGATTGTCAAGTGATTCGTTATTGTCTTTTCGAAATCAGTTGCACTGCATGTCGCAGTACATGTTAAGAACATCGGACTCATTATTTGACAACTGTCTGGTACTTTCGCAATTGGAAGTTCAATCTTTTTGAATACTTTTACAATACGTTCGCCATCGATTGCACAATTTTTATAGTTTCCGAAATTGCATTTCGACTTTTAAGTCGTCTTATGTGGTCAAGCTTTAATAAAGAATAAAGTCAGACATTCCACAAAGAAAAGGCATACGTGTTCCACAATACATGCGTGAAATAATCTGGACTGATAATTAGCAACGAAGTTACACGTTGAAAACAAAACGGTTGATAACATAAGCAAGACAAATAAAACATATGTGAACCTATGTGGCTCGTGTCAGGATTCGTCACATGCTTTAAAAGATCAAAATCCTGGAGAACGCATCATAAAACAAACGGATAAATACAGCACTCTTAACTATAAAAAATGATTCTTTCTCTTGATATTCTAAGATACCACACAAATATCATTAAATGACAATACTGAGAAATAATGAAAGTAATGTTCTTATCATGTACCACCAAATTCAATGAAAATACGTGGTCAGAATAAATGTTGCATATTGCTTTATTGTCAGTACTTGACATAATAGGAAATAAAACTGGTTTTGTTCTGTAAGGTAGAGTTATAAGAAAACAAAAATAAAGAAGATAAACACATTTTCACTTGATAAGCTCAAATAAATAAACAAAAACAAATCCTTACAAAAGATTCCACTGCAAACACCACAGTTTCTTCTCACTTTCATCTGGCATAACACCTTGTTTATGAACCAATTAGCCCTTGCAGTAATTGCAGACACTTTTGAATGGGTCTAGACATACTCCTTATAAAACGGTCCACATGAGACTGCGGTACATTGTCCCGTTCCCCACATTGGCCTTCATTGTGCTCTGTGAGGTCTTTGGTGGGACGGGACAATCGCAAGCAGTTCGTTTTATCATGGCAAATGCGTTCTCAACGCAGATGAGATCTGGAGAATATGGAGGCCATTCTATCAGAGGATTCTACGCTCCACTAGAAGCTGCTCACAAAATTGTGACGATGGGGGCGTGCATTGCCATCCATCAGCGTGAATCCCGCTCCAATATGTTCACCAAACGGAGCCACAAAGCTTGCAAGGATGTCACTCCGATTCTTAACACCAGTTATTCTCCCGCGTATTGGCACAAGGGATGTACTGCGACCATATATGACTCTGCCCCAAAACGTGACTGAACCACTTTGATAAGGGTGGTGGTCTACGAAGCAGTTAGGTGTGAATATTGTCCTCGTTGCCTCCACACATGGATACGAGTATTGTTAGCGTGGTTATTGGTATGAGTCTCATCAGGAAAGAGCGTCATATCACACTGCTGTCGAGTCCACAAAGAGTGGATCCGCGTCCATACGGCACAAGCCCTTCTACGACCCCGATTATAGGAGAATATTTGAGAGCTCTTCTGGCAAGTAACCCATGATCATGGGCCCCACACTCCTATAGCTGTTTGGAAATGCTGCCGTAGGCGTTTAGCATTTTGCTGAGGGATTCTGCTTGATGTTATAGGCAGATATCGGTCCTACGCATCTGTTGTTTTTCTTCCGCTGCCACTTCTGTGATGATCCTCAACTGACACTGTCGGCAGAATCTAGTTCCATATTCTACATCTACATCTACATTTAGACCCCGCAAGCCACCCAACGGTGTGTGGCGGAGGGCACTTTACGTGCCACTGTCATTACCTCCCTTTCCTGTTCCAGTCGCGTATGGTTCGCGGGAAGAACGACTGCCGGAAAGCCTCCGTGTGCGCTCGAATCTCTCTAATTTTACACTCGTGATCTCCTCAGGAGATATATGTAGGGTGAAGCAATATATTCGATACCTCATCCAGAAACGCACCCTCTTGAAATCTGGACAGCAAGCTACACCGCGATGCTGAGCGCCTCTCTTGCAGGGTCTGCCACTTGAGTTTGCTAAACATCTCCGTAACGCTATCACGCTTACCAAATAACCCTGTGACGAAACGCGCCGCTCTTCTTAGGATCTTCTCTATCTCCTCTGTCAACCCGACCTGGTACGGATCCCACACTGATGTGCAATACTCAAGTATAGGTCGAACGAGTGTTTTGTAAGCCACCTCCTTTGTTGATGGACAACATTTTCTAAGGACTCTCCCAATGAATCTGAACTGGCACCCGCCTTACTAACAATTTTATACGATCATTACACTTCAAATCGTTCCGTACGCATACTCCCAGATATTTTACAGAAGTAACTGCTACCAGTGTTTCTTAAGCTATCATATGATCATACAACAAAGGATCCTTCTTTCTATGTATTCGCAATACATTACATTTGTCTATGTTAAGTGTCAGTTGCCACTCCCTACACCAAGTGCCTATCCGCTGCAGATCTTCCTGCATTTCGCTGCAATTTTGAGATGCTGCAACTTCTCTGTGTACTACAGCATCATCCGCGAAAAGCCGCATGGAACTTCCGACACTATCTACTAGGTCATTTCTAGAGACACCACTTTGATTCACAGCGACAGTCAGTGACACGTGCACTTGTCTCGTTCCCTGATCCATTTGAATGTCTATAGGGAGCCTCTGATGGTACGTTACTGTTGCCCGAACCATCCTCAGATAATACGACGCTCGTAATGATACACAGCAAGAGTACTACAATGTTTACAGCTGACACGGTTTCCATAGACTGTACATTCTGCCTCCTCACAGTAGAAACATGGACTGTTTCCGCTAGAGTTAAATTACAAACAAACCATTATACTGACACCATAACACATGTCTGGACCACAACGTTCAATACTAAAGTTTCGGCAATATACAACATTCATTTTGACCACTCTTATTCCAAAAGGACAATACGGAATTACTTGACAATAATTTGAAGAAATAAACAGCCCTGGCCGCAAAATATAAAATAACAAAGCCTGTTTTGCAGCCAAGACTGTTTATATCTTCAAGACATTTGTCAATGGTTGCTGTATTATCCCACCATGAACTGGAAAAACTGCGTGACAATCGTCGCAAAACCGAAACCGCAATACAGTATCAAGAAGGAAATAAATGAGAGTGAAGATGTCGAAAGCTTATCATTTAGAAATAGAGGCATCGGTGTCGTTCGAATGAGAACACAGCTCGCCCTTCGCCCAGATGCCCCGGCGGCCGCCCTGATCTTCACTGGTCCGGCTGCACGGCTGCACTGGGAGCGCAGCGTGCTCCACGGCCGGCCGATCGGTAGACACGGGAGGCGTGTCGCGGGGTGCCGCCCACACACAGCGCTTGCTGCTGACGTCACGGCCAGCCGCGGCAGCCGCCGCCTCGCCGGAGAAACTGTTGCCCCACTGACACACACACACACACACACACACACACAAGGACGCGGGTTTCCTTCCGCCGATGCCTTATCCGCTGTTCGTAAACGGTGCCCTCAGCTAATAGCTGCTTTCTATGTAGCGCCTTTCTTTCTCGACACGGCCATCTAGCTCTTCGGAAACAGACCTGTCAACTTCTATACGTGACGTCTTCCAGTGTAGTGGCTGGTTGTGTATGTAACGTGATTGCAGAGCCAAAGTAAGTGCATGAGGGCAGTGAAATGCGATAAGAGATTCATGCATTAACCAGCTTTCCCACTGAATCTTCAGCCAGCTTCCACTACCCAACGACGAAACCGTCCCGAGATATACCCGTCGTTCCAGCCTCACAGTATCCTTCTATTTTCGTCTCTCCCCCTTCCGCCACCTCACTTCCTAGCTACCTGCGTTCCATGAGGCCCCATAGTCGTACTAATCATTTCGTCATGACCATTAACATTTTCGTTCACCACCAGCTTCCCCATTATACCATGCCATTATTAACTTTATCATCAGCCATTTTTTTCATGATGAATAAATCCGGTCTAGTTGTACTTGACGTGCCCTTTACCTGGATAAAATCGTAATCACCCAGGTTTCAGGCTGTAAATCTCATCGTCAGGCGCTGCAAGAAACGGAATCTAAGAGGAGTACTACATAAAATTAATTAATATGAAAGGGTCAATATAAATGTGAACATCAGACCATAACCTTTCATTTTAATTAATTTTATATGTTATCCCGCTTCATTTCCATCTTTTCTTGAAGCGCCTGAAGATAGAATTTACATCACGAAACCCGGGTCGTTTGTGCTGTTATTCAAATAAACGATTTGTCAAGTACAGCTCAAGCGGAATTATTCATCAAAAAAACTTACAGGGTGGCGCACGAAATTTGTTACCAATTGTTTCTTTCACAATTTACGATGCACATTAAATATGCCGCTGGGATCTCTACAGCAGTACCAGCAGAACTTGGAAAAACAAATGAGTTACGAAATGACGTGTAATTCATGATACTGCCGCTAGGAGACTAGTAAGCAGCAATGGCTGACAATGGAAGACTGACGACACAGCAACGATCGGCAATTGTGTTACTTTTTCATGAAACGAAAAGCCTTGTTGTGACTCAGAGGCGTTTTAGACAACAGTTTCCCTTGCAAGAAGACCATCCACAGGTTGTACGATAAGTTTGTACAGGAAGGAACAGTATTGGAAGAGAAGCGACCTCGGCCTAAGCCTGTTTGTTCGCCGGTGAATACTGAAGCGGTACGAGTTGCTGTACAGAGAAGTCCCGGGAAATCGTGTAGAAAGGCAGCAGTGCAACTGGGAATATCCAGGCGTTCCGTTCAACGCATTATTAAAAATGACCTCCATATGTACCCATACAAGATGACCTGTGCACAGAAGCTCACTGAAGAACAGAAGCAGCAGAGACTACTGTTTGACCAGTGGGCGGAGGATAGGGAAGATACTGTCAACAACGTTTGGTTTTCACACGAGGCGCATTTTCATTTAGACGGTGTGGTTAGCAAACAAAATGTACGCTTTTGGGCCACTGAAAACCCACAAGTGCTTCATGAACGACAACATTATGCTCCGAGGATTACAGCGTGGGCAGCAATATCCAGTCACGGACTTATTGGACCCTTTTTCTTTGAAGAAACTGTGAACAGCGAGCGTTATTTGAGCATGCTTCGCAATAGCTTCATTCCACAGCTTCTTGCTATTGCGTTACCCTTCAAAACGTAGTGGTTCATGCAAGATGGAGCAAGGCCACATACTGCAAACACAGTGTTCGAGTTTTTACACGAGCATTCGACATGCGGATCATTTCACTCAGGTTTCCAGGTCGCTTCAATGACGGACAAAATTGGCCCCCCAATAGTCCAGACCTCAATCCATGTGACCTTTTTCTTTGGGGGTACCTAAAGGAAAAAATATTCCCGAAACGTCCACGTGATTTAATGGAGCTCAGAAGACTTATTCTTCAAGCTTGCAGTGAAATTACGCAAGACATGTGCCGTAGGGTAATCACTAATTTCAGTGTGCGTTTGAAGGAAGTTAGGAAACGAAATTGTGGACATATTGAGCATGTGCTGTGTTAGAACAAATCTCCATGGACGGCTCTTCATTGTAGTATATGTTCCTTTCAGATTGTATTGACAATAATGTTTATATTCAAAAACAAAATGGTAACACATTTCGTGCGCCACCCTGTAGCAACAGTTGTGATGTCACCCAAAGAGTACATTATTTTAATGCAATTTAAAATCATTTACAAAGTTTTAAACAACATAAAAATTGTACATCAGTACATTTCTTTAAATATCGGTACAAAATTTATCCTAATCTGTTTGTATGTATTTTGAAACTTCGTTTTAATGTGTAAAACCTCTCGTTGAGGAGCTGTTTTTGTCTGCTGCCAGTCCACTCTTTCGTGGTGAGCTAATATATCAATGA
Source organism: Schistocerca serialis cubense (assembly GCF_023864345.2). Taxonomy (NCBI): domain Eukaryota; kingdom Metazoa; phylum Arthropoda; class Insecta; order Orthoptera; family Acrididae; genus Schistocerca; species Schistocerca serialis. The sequence goes on along the minus strand of NC_064641.1, from coordinate 351,394,079 downwards.
AGACAAAAAGAAAAGTCTCCAGACCATTGACAGCCAAACCGCCGAGTGCGGGCTACCGGTATCTCACGGAAATGAATTCTGTGGCTCACGCACGATTGACTGCATTATACACCAGCTCATTCCACACCCCAGTTGAAGGGTTTCTACTTTCTTCACAAGTGTTCATTTGTAAGTTTTTTAAGAAAGACAACTGCTGGTAAAAACAAAAGACTTATCATTTTCGTTCGGAGTGAGAAGAAGACAGCCGGCCGCAGTGGCCAAGCGGTTCTAGGCGCGTCAGTCTGGAACCACGCGACCACTACGGTCGCAGGTTCGAATCCTGCCTTGGGCATGGATGTGTGCGGTGTCCTTAGGTTAGTTAGGTTTTAGTAGTTTTACGTTCTAGGGGACTGATGACCTCAGATGTTAAGTCCCGTAGTGCTCAGAGCCATTTGAACCATTTTTTAGAGGCAGACATCACAGAGGTTATGGTAAAAGAGTGTGTTCGTTGTGCAGCGCAAGCTTAGCCATAAAACAACGAACGCCACTATAAAATCATTCCTTTAGTTATTGAAGAGTCTTTTCGTCTAATTCCGCTCTCAGAGAACGGTAACATAAATCAGCAACACTATAATCTTTATATCACAAGACAGAATACATGAGTAAAGCTGCAACTGAAGCATCATAACCCGTCCTCACTGTTATCACTCTAAATATGGAATTCGAGTTATGTGAAATACTTAAATATCCGTTTTTAAAAGACGTTTAAGCTCTAATCAACTAGATTACCGGCGTACAAAGACTGAAGCCGTATTTCATCACCTGATATTTCGAAAACGGTAACGGTAGATTGGAAACGGTAGATTGAAGCTACAGTGCTCCCTCTAGTCTTTTAAACCAACGGAGCACACCATCACGTATGCAGTTGAAGATATCCACGCGCCAGAGATGATTCCCGGCGGCCGAGAGCCATGGTTGTTGAACTGAATCCACGGTCAACTAGTCTATCTACCCTGGGATAACGAGCTGTCACTAGTTACAGAACTATTGCAACGTCCGTGAGAGTTTATTAAAGAAAAGGTCAGATTCTTAGCATTGTTCAAACTAAATCGCCGTCTCTGTTAATTAGATTTTTGCCAAGCTATTTTCTACTGCTTTCTTCAACACCGAGACCTAAAAGGATAAAGTCGACGCTAGGATTTAGCTTTGTCATAGCGCGCGGAATGACCAGTGCTGACGCAGTGTGCCGCCATAGCTGATTCCTTGGGTAGCAAGAACCGGGTGAAATTTTAGTCTTCATGGACCGTAAGCGTCGTCGGCCAAATGTAGCGCAGACCACACTCGGAGGGGATCTTGAAAGATCCAGCACTGCAGTGCTTCGAGTCATCTTCGACGGAACCCAAAATGACTGCTGTCTCCGTCTGACGGCGAAAATTGACTTTCAGGCTGTGCTTGGCGAGGATCCGAACTATTTTAGGCGACAAGCTTTCCACATGGGACAGGGAAGCCATGGATTTGAATCTTCCTCTGTCGTCCTCCTCATTCCTTGAGGTCACCTTCGTTTTATGCATCTGTTGTTGAGAGCACCCATTTGCTTTAAAATCTCTATGTAACGGTAGAAGCGCCTCCTGCAGACTGCTCTCGTCAGCGATGCTATGTGCTCTGCGAACTATAGCTCTATGAACACCTATCGTCTGGGAAGGACAGTGGCCGCTTTTTGCATGTAAATACAAGTACGTACGAGTCAGTTTCTGACAAACTGTCATACAGTGCCATCATTCTTGCGACGAACCAAAATATCCAAGACTGGAAAATAATCCTAGTTTTCGATTTTCACCATAAATAGAATATATTCATGTATGAAATTTAGATGCTTCAATAATTCTTGTAATTTATCCTGGGGCCACACTACAACACATCTCCAAAACACTGTTTGCTTAAAACCAGTAGATACCAGTGCTTTTTCCTCCAAGTCCTCCATACAAAATTGGGCACCAATGGAGACAACTGACAACGACAAAACATGTTTGAACAATGCTGTAACCTCTTTATCAAAACTTTTACCAAGGAAAGATAAAGACTCCAACAAGGGAGCCTTGTTGAATAGGAAAATCACATAAAATCTGACGAATAAATCAGAGCTGTTCATTCTGAGTGACTTAAACCTGCCAATAAAATCCACAGAGCTGCGAATTTGATGAGCACATTTTCACAGAAATATTCTTAAGAACAGGCTAAGTCTTTGGCATAGTTGTAATTTGGAGAACAAAGTTGCTCACTATTGGTCGCACAGGAATACCGTTCTTACGAATTTTGTAAGTCCATAAGCCTCAGATGGAACGCACCATGTGGTTTCGATATTTACACAACCTACAAATGGAAAGGGGAGGCGTTCAGAAGCGCATCAGCCTTTTTTTCAGAAATGCATGTAATAGCTTAGGATTACAAGAACCAGTTGCCCTTGTGCATGTGAATTAAATCAGTTGCTAAAATGTGTGTAATCAAGTAATTCACCATCGATATATAACTTTGCTCTCTCTCTGGACCATGAGTAAAACGCTCTGTTATTCAATGCAGTGTCATCTTCAGAACACGAAACGATCATGTACATAAAATTTACAAAATGTCTGATTGTACTACGACACACAACCTCACACCTTTGTTAAACAAAAATTGATGTAACAATTTTTAGTGTCGCTTATGAGGGTTGTTTACACTGTGAGTTCCCTGTGTACATATGAATAACATATTCAGCAGACTGGTAATTTTTTCTGCTGCGTATGTTAATTGCTGTTATTTATCTCTCTATTAATAACATAAATTTACTGGGTAGTTTTAACAGAACGCACTGAGAATTAACGTATTAAAATTTCCTCTGAAAAGTGCGTAAGTTTGAATAGACTCTTCTTCCCTTGGCTGCTTGTTTATTCCCTGACCCATCTGTGGGCTGTTTGAGATACAGTCCCCTCAGAGCTCGGTGCTTTGCATCCATATATCAGCGAACTGGAAGTTATTGCAAATCGGTGGAAGAGGAATTCCAGTTGCGGCATTCGTCTCACAGCCAAGGGCAGCCTCGCAAAATCTGATCGGAACTGGTAGTTAAGACATATCCCAGACAAAGGCCTGATGTTTTCGCGTATGCGAGCCGATTTTTTCTATCTCATCGTTCGTTTCCTGCTCATGAAAGCATGGCGGGCTGTTCTTTGCTGACTGGAAGTGGTGAAGCGAAATTCCCGTTTCGAAACTTTTGGGAAAGAATGTTTAGGCGTTACATTCTTTTAATAGCTATTTTAGGAACGATTTGTAATTTAACTCCGAGGCAGTGTTTCCTGTCTCCTAGATAAAAAAAAGTGTGTTTGTGTGTTTTATTGTTGTAGTTTGAAACATTAATTTTCCTTGTGACTCTTTAAAAAGTGGTTTTACCTCCGCTACCAATAAATGTACACTTTCATGTAATAAATAGACACATACGACAGTTATTTCAGTCTTTCGCGGGATAGTATACGTGTTTTTCGTTCTGGAATTAGTTCACAGAAAATCTGAATCGGACACAGAAAATTTGTCACCAGTAAAATCCATAACGATCAGTACGGTGATAGATGTACTAAGCTGCACAACGATCAGTGCTTTAGAACACTTCTAGAGACGTTAAAGTACACAAGGAGGAAAAGGCGTCAGTGAGTAACTGATAAATCGAAGTAATGTCTTTATGTATTGGTGTGGGACGTCAGTCAAAATAAGAAATCCGGTACTGATAGATCAGCTGGATAAAAGAAGAAAAAGACGATAAGAATCATGATAGAGAAGTTACCAGTAATGAATAATGTTAACAGCAATGAATTTTTTTCGCTTGCTGCTGAACAGACAGCCTGAATTATACACTTCCACAGTTCCAGTTACAGATAAGCATAACATTACAAAGAAACAGCTACAGACTGATGGACATAACCTACAGACAAGCTGTCACACACTTTGAAGGTGACTACTTACCTCCCCTTGTCAAAGAGCGTGCTATGTTGGACATTCAACAAGTTTAACGTGGTTTAAATACCCAAGAGAAAATATGTTCTTAAGACGAATAAATAAAATTGATAATAGAACTCTCTTGCACTTTGTACGAATAGTGTGATACGCTCTGTAGTAGGTGACATATTTGAAAATCCAGAGAAAATTTACGAGTAGTGTCCATGTGGCGTATGACTTTAAACTGTAGTTGTATCTGGCAAAATCAAGAACGCAGACCGAGCGATGTTGTGCAGTCGTTAGCACACTAGACTTGCATTCGGGAGGACCACGTTTCAAACCTGCGTCCGCCATCCTGATTTAGGTTTTAGTTATTTCCCTACATCGTTCTGGTAAAGACCGAGATGGTTCCTGTGAAAGGGTACGGCCGGACCGAGACTCGAACTCAGGACCTTAGCCTTTCGCGGGCAAGTGCTCTACCAACTGAGCTACCCAAGCAGGACTCACACCCCGTCCTCACAGGTTTACTTCTGCCGGTACCTCGTCTCCTTCCCCATCGTTCCCTAACCTGAGGGGACCGACGACCTAGCTGTTTGGTCCCCCCTCCAACCCATCAATTAAGAAAGGGTAAAAGAATCGAAAGTGAAGCTACGAAGTACACTGGATGGAGTGCAGTATCGATACTGCACGACGCAGAACTCATCCGAAGGTTGACAGGAAACCATGTGTCGGGCGCGCTAATCCATCGCGCGCTCGAGTACAGACCTATTGCACGTGCACGTAGTGCCACCACCGAGGCGGCAAGTCAGAAGAGGCCGCAAAGAGGCCAGCAGTGTTTGTAGTGGTACTGTGATCACGTATGACGACTAGGCTCTGATTTATTGACTCTCTAGCAGTTTCTGTTCTAAGTTAAGTAAAGACAGCGCCATCCATATTAACCATTTCTGCTATTTCCCGGCAACCACGTCTTGCGGGTCTAACACCCTTTATCAGACGAAGCGATATTGACCATTCTGGCAGCATAACAGAACCACGTACTCGAATGTTTCGTTCCGGCTCAGCTGCTCCAAGGCCTCTCGAGCTCATCCGCCGGAGATGGCCCCCCAGGAAGCCATTGTTGTGCTACTGTGTGATTTGTTTCGCCGTGTTTCTCACCTTGAGAGAGGCGCACCATTATTCTCCAGCTACCTGCCGACAACCTGTTTTCGCTCACATGAGTAACACACACATCAGAAGGTCGATCTTACATTTCGTCATTAGCCTTCTCCCAAGTCGCAGGCTATAATCGTTGGAGCCTATTAAGATGTGGAGATAGCTGTTTTCACAGTTACGCTAACAGAGCTTAATAATATTACGAAGGAAAACGCTTCGCAATGTTCTTCAAAGTTGCAGTCATTTGGTGACGAACTGGCTTTCGGCTTCTCAGGTCACCTGAAGGTGACAATTGAATGTCGCAAACATAGGTAATCATAAAACTTCCTGGCAGATTGAAACTGTGTGCCGCACCGAGACTCGAACTCGGGACCTTTGCCTTTCTCGGGCAAATGCTCTACCGACTGAGCTACCCAAGCAAGAATCCCGACCCGTCCTCACAGCTTCAGTTCTGCCAGTACCTCGTCTCCTAACTTCCATACTTCATGAAAGCTCTTCTGCGAACCTGGCACAACTAGCACTCCTGGATGAAAGGATACTGCGGAGACCTGGCTTACCCACAGCCTCGGCGATGTTTTCAGAATGAGATTTGCACTCTGCAGCGGAGTGTGCGCCGATATGAAACTATCTGGCAGATTAAAACTGTGTGCCGAACTCAGGACCTTAGCCTTTCGCGGACAAGTGCTCTACCAACTGAGCTACCCAAGCAGGACTCACACCCCGTCCTCACAGGTTTACTTCTGCCGGTACCTCGTCTCCTACCTTCCAAATTTTACAGAAGCTCTCCTGCGAACCTAGCAGAACTAGCAATCCTGAAAGAAAGGATATTGCGGATACATGGCTTAGCCACGGCCTGGGGGATGTTTTCGGAATGAGGTTTTCACTCTGCAGCGGAGTGTGAACTGATACTGAGGAAACATCCCCCAGGCTGTGGCTGAGTCATGTCTGTAATGCCTTTCTTCCAGGAGTGCTAGTTCTGCAAGGTTCTCAGAAGACCAAGTGTTTACATAGCAAAATATTACAATGATTACATTAACTAAAAACGGGGGAAAAAGTTTTATGTGGAGACGCGTTTAACGACTGATGAAATGTAGGATGAATTTACAGTTTGAATAGTTGCTTACAACCGTCTTCAGTCAAGCTCATATTGCAAACAGCATCTTTCTAATTAAAGCTTCAATAAACTGTGATATTTGTATATTTCCTTTGATTGCGTTCTAGTTCTGACTTCTCATCTGCAACTAGCAAGAAACCCTCTTGGGTGAATATATAAGTATAATTATATATTACAGTAAACGATATCCATATCTTCTTGTTGTGATGCAATAAGAAAGTGAGATTCTGAACACTCACCAAGGACGGAGTAGTGCCCCAGTCGCAGAGGAGCGAGCAGTCGGCACCACTAGCAGCAGGACTACTTCGTTCAGTTTTTTTACGTGCTTCTGCTACGAAGTGAACAGTACCAGTTTGTCTGTGTTGAGTAGTGGTTACAATTTTTCGCTCATTGTTTGCGTTAGTGTCTCTGTAGCTAATACTCCGGCGCACTTATCGCCGGCAGCAGCGAAGTACTACCGCTTAGATTGTTTATAACGACTGCCTCGGTTAATATATTTCTCGTTGTGTGGTTCAACGTAGGTTGAGATGAAGAGGGGTCCACTTGTTTTGTACGGATGCAGGGGGAACTGACCACTGTCCGAAAACAGCTGGAAGTTTCCTTGGCCACAGTCGACAGATTTCAGCCTGCTGCGTTAGGCTGCGTTGAAGTTCAGACACGTACGGCGAAAACTCTTTCATCTCTAGTACCTCTAGGGTCGCTTAGGAACTCCGATGCAGCGCCTGTCCTGGACAGTTCACACTCGCCTGAGTGGGAATGACGAACAGTGGCGACGTCGTGAATATTGGTGGGAGGCGAAAGTGAGCTCTGGCCTCGTGGCTGACCTTACAAATTTGGAAATTTGTGGTAGGGTCTTATGGGACCAAACTGCTGAGGTCATCCGTCCCTAAGCCTACGCACTACTTAATCTAGCTTCAACTAACTTACGCTATGGACAACACACACACCCATGCCCGAGGGAGGATTCGAACCTCCGACGGAGGCAGCCGCACGAACCGTGACATGACGCTGACATGTCGAAATAAATAAATAAACAGATTTGATGTGTTGTCCGTTGCTGAAATCTCAGTCAGCATGGGATGCCTCGTTGGGAATGAAACATAGGACAGGCTTTGAGATTGGGCTTGCTGCAATGGCGTAGCAATGGGGTGCGGGAGGTGTGGTCCGCATCCGTGTCAGCTCCGCAGGGATGGCAAAACTAGCCAGGCTCTGTGCCATGTGCACTATTGTTTTTCCTCGTTTCGTTCCTGACACTTATGGGAGCGAGCAGCTGGAGAGTAAAGAAATTAAGGCTTTAAATAGAGGAGACATCTGATTCAGGATATCCTGGATTCAAAAAAGGGTTTTTCCACGAAACGTGTAGCTGAATATATGTAGCGATGAAAGCATAATACATTATGTTACCCTAGCCGCTTTTACGTGTTTGTGAAATTAGGTAACTGCGATAGCGCACTCTTGACTGCAATGTTCTTGCCAGAAGCGTTCAAAATTTTTCAATACGAATAGGTAAGTACATGTGTCAGGTCAAAGTGAGCTGAGACGACAGCCTTTTGCCTATTTTGAAACTTTCTACATCTCGCACATAGATCAATTCAGTGAAATCATTCTTTACGTTCACAAACAGAACATAAAAGTAGAAGGAAAGGAACAATTTCTAGGTTATTAGCAGCAAACCGGAAAAAAGCCGTTAACGTAATGGAAAATAATTTACAGGATGTTGAACAGGATAGTCTGGCTCTAACAATGTGCTCTGCCTCTATAATTGTCGGAGCATATTCAACAGTTCAGACAATAATTTGTGAACTTAATCCTAAGATGTTGGCTGTACCTTGTGGAAACCAGTCTCTCAGTCTGTCTGGATTACTCGCTACAGTTCCATTATTTGCGACTGTTTTGTGACTTTAGAAAGCGTCTATGTGTTTTACTCAGCTTTGGCTCAGAAGGGGGTAAATTATGCTGCCACAAAAGTCTTTGGCCACTTACCTAAGAGCATCAAAAGTCTGACAGATAGGCATATAGCATTCAAAAGGAAATTAAAAGACTTTCTGAATGGCAACTCCTTCTACTCATTAGATGAATTTTTGAATATAGTAAGTGCGTAATTTCCCTACTCGCCACCCCCCAAAAAAAATATTCTCATGTAATATTTTGTGTAATGTAATATCTTGTATAGACACCTTTTATTAGCCTGACACGTTCCACATCATTACAAAGTGTCGTATTCATGATATATAGAACAAGTGCTAATCTAATCTTCTACCCACAGAAGGAGGATCCTTTTGAAAGACGTTGGAGTTACAGTAATGAGTCTAAAGATACACGGTGGAGTGCTCACTACGGAGCTGTTAAGCCAGTGGTTCACTGCTTTAAAAAGCATATCAACGCCAATGAGGAACTGTCTGATTCTTCAGATACCATAGATATCAGAGGTGCACATCAAACTCTGTTAACTTTATTCCGTGACTTCTTTTTTTAAAATTTATTTATGGAGTACTGTCATAAAAGAAGTCAACCACTACAGATTCTGGGAGTCAGCTTCGGAATGTGTATTGTGAAGTAAAGTCTGAAGCTCTTTTTGGGAAGACAAGAGAAATTATCTCATTGACGAAGCACTTCGTCTGCGAACGACACATGTGACGAGATAGGCAGTCCCGTGGAAAAAGTAGAACTATCAGGAAGAAGAAAACGATGCCTAGAGGGAACGCTGCAAATGAGGTGTTGACTTTGCACCGCGAACTAAGAAAGTAATTGTTAGAGTGCATCGATAGGTTCATGCAAGACGTCGAGACACGTTGCCAAACTATGGAACATACGTCAGATCGTTCTGCTGTTTTAGAGCCCAGAAACCTAATTAAAGGCTTAGGATCGGAACTTCCACGAACGTAAAAAATTTTATTGGCAAAATGACGAGATTTCTGACGATGATATCCTTGCATGCCTAAGAAGACTTCGGCAAGCCTGAGTTCTAAAAGAAATGTCTCTTGGTTGGATATCTTTAAGATTCTTGCAGTTCGTCGATGAATGCGAATTTTCGAAATCTGTTGTCAACCTCATTTTGGTGCAAAGATCTTTCTTAAATTTGTGTATTTCGGTAGCCTCATGTGAGATGAGTTTCTCAAAATTCAAACTAGCTAAAAACTATCGTAGGTTCACTATGAGGCAGGAAAGACTCTCTAGTTTGGCAATCTCATCGATCGAAAATAGTTCAACTAATGGTATCGTATTAACTGCAAAATCTTTCACCAGAAAAAGTTCGAAAGAAGGGATTGTAAGTTGCAAGTTGAAGTTACGTACCCTAATGTACTGCTTCGTGAATAATATTTACACTATGTTATTTGTAAAAATGTGTTATGCTTATTTGTTTCGAATTATACAATCTGTTTACAATATAATTAATATTACACTTTACTTAATTAAATTCTTCTATCAATAATTGCTTTCCCCAAACGTATTATTTGATATTTTTGTGGAGTTGTTGGGGGTGGTGGGTGTGTCGGGGTGGGAGGTACGGACTAATACTCCACACCGGGTGTCAAACTACCTACGTACGCCACTGGCTTGCTCGTCATTGGTAACTCTAGCTGCGTGTTGGGTTACCTCAGGAAAAAAAGGTAGATCGGGAAGTTGGGATGGAAAGCTTATTTTTGCTGTAGAGGGGGACTGGAGGGTGCGCTAACGACCGTGATGCTGATGTGGCTCTACCGACTGACACTGAATCCACTGGTTGCTGTCGGCTGCAAATCGTCGCTCGCGTCGATAGGAATGGCCCCTGCCGCCTGTGTGCAGATGCCATCGTCGATTCCAATAGGCGACTGGCTGAATGGCAGGAAACAATTAGCCTCACACGTCTGGTGAAAGGCTGTCTAGATTTATAAATCATCGTTCCCGGAACTGCTTCAGTATTTTGGTTTGGTGCTGACTGGAAGGTTTAAACAAGAGACTCAGATGACTCTGTGACGTTAAGGCCGGCCACTGTGGCCGAGCGGTTCTAGGAGCTTCAGTCCAGAACCACGCTGGTGCTACGGTCGCAGGTTCGAATCCTGCCTCGGGCGTGGATGTGTGTGACGTCCTTAAGTTACTTAGGTTTAAGTAGTTCTAAGTTCTAGGGGACTGATGACTTCAGATATTAATTCCCATACTGCTTAAAGCCATTTGAACCATTTTTTACGTTTCGGGTGCGGGTTTCTCGACCTCCGCTATCAGATGGCGAAATGTTGGACCCCTGTTAGTAGATCAGAGCCAGATAGCGGCAACTTCGGTAGTAGAGTATGTGTGGTATTCAGAAAACGAAAAAACATTTTGAATTCGGAAAAGGAGAATGTCAGATCCATCAGTTACTGATGACAGCATTCGTCAATATATAGTATCAGTTAACTGCATGGGCGACCATGTAAATGTCTCAGAACTAGTTTCACTTACAAGCGGTGATAATTTCAATATAGTATCAGAAAGAGTAAGCCTTCTCTAACCAGAAGTGAACAGCAATGCTATTTTTAGCTACAATTGGAATGTATATCAAGCCTGATAGTCTGGGAAGAGGTCAGTCTGTAGCTTAAATAATAGGGCAGCAAACCAACGCTGACAACACTAGTTCAGGTATACATGCCGAAGATAAAGAGACACAGAAGGTATATGAGGCTATTGAACTGTAATTCAGTACGTAAAGTGAGATGAAAACCTAATAGTCATGGAAAGCTGGGATGCGATTGTAGGGTAAGGAGTAGAAAAAAGAGTTACGGGAAAATATGGGCTTGGTAGTAGGAACAAAAGAGAATAAAGGCTATTTGAGTTATGCAACAACTATCAGCTAGTAATAACGAATACTCTATTCGAGATTCACAAGTGGAGGAGGTATACTTGGAAAAGGCCGAGAGATACGGGAAGATTCCCGTTAGATCACATCATTGTCAAGCAGAGATTCAGAAATCAGATACTGGATTGTAAGGCGTTCCCAAGAGCAGGTATAGACTCACATCACAATTTAATAATGACGCAGATTAGGCGAAGTTCAAGTGAGTAGCTAAGAAGACATAATGTGCAAAGAAATGGAATACGGAAATACTAAAGAACGAAGGGATACGCTTGAAGTTCTCTGAGGCTACAGAAACTGCGATAATGAATAGCTCTGCAGGCTGTTCCGTTGAAGAAGACGTGCCATCTCTAAAAAGGGCGATCGCAGAAGTTGGAATGAAAAATTTAGATACAAGGAAAGTAAATGTGGGAAAACCATGGTAACAGAAGACATCAGGAAATAAAACTGTAGAGGAAGGCATAGCTTGGGCTACATCCAGCAAATAATTGAGGACGTAGGTTGAAAGTGCTACACAGAGCGAAGTAGCTAGCACACTGGACTTGCATTCGGGAGGACGACGGTTCAGTCCAGCGTCTGGCCATCCTGATTTAGTATTTCCGTGATTTCCCTAAAACGCTTCAGATAAATGCCGGGATGGTTCCTTTGAAAGGGCACGGCCGACTTCCTTCCCCACCCTTCCCTAATACGATGAGACCTATCACCTCGCTGTTTGGTCTCTTTCACCAGTTCAACTAACCCAACGCTGCAAGTGGTACTCTGAGGTGGTTCAAACGGTTCTAAGCACTATGGGACTTAACATCGGAGATCATCAGTTCCCTAGACTTAGAACTACTTAAATCTAACTAACCTAGAGACATCACACACATCCATGCCCGAGGCAGGATTCGAACCTGCCACCGTAGCAGCAGCACGGTTCCGAATTGAAGCGCCTAAAACCGCTCGTCCACAGCGGCCGGCGCTACTCTGAGATGAAGAGGTTGGTACAGGAGAGGAGATCATGGCGGGCCGCGTCAAACCTGTCAGAAGTCTAATGACTCAAAGAAAAAGAAGTCAATATCTAGTAAGGATAATGTAGATTCCGAATGTGAAACAATTTATGACAGACTAAACATGCTTCAGTAGCCTTCGTGGCGGACCTTGAAAATTTCGCGAGCAAATTAGTGTCAGGGAGAGATTTCAACTTATCAAGTACCAGAGTCTTTGGATTACGACGGGTTGTAGCGTGACATTGTTCCTATCAAACCAGACACAGTCTCTCGCTAACGGAGAGAAATTTCAAACTTAAAAGCTGTGTGTCAAGTGCGCTACTCTTCCTAATATGTGTAAATTATCTAGTGGATAATGTCATAAGCTCCATGAGAACGGGAACTGATGCGGTTCTATGTATAGAAATCGCAGTGACAGAAAATCTTAGCGAAATGTAGAAAGGCGTACATAGGATCCACGCTTTATACAGGAATTGGCAGTTTAACTTCAACATAAACAAATTAATGTTTTCCGCATCAATAAGTGGAAAAATTCACTATTTTTTTATTGTACGATTACCGAAGAATCACTTGGAGCAATCATACCAACCAAGCATCTAAGAGTATGCGCACGGAGGAATTTACAGTGGAATGAACACGCAAAACGGTAGCGAATACAAGTGCAGTACTTAGATGCATTGAAAGCATCCCCAAGCAGCTGCGACTTGATACTCCTCTTGTAAGCTAAACTCTTTAGCTTGAGAACTTGCGAGTGTGCAGCTAAATGTATAATTACACTCTAGTGCATCCACTAACGGAATAGCATAAAAACCCGTGTTCGATCCTTACCACCTGGGGTTGACTAATTAAATAGATAACAATTATGCAAAGGATAACAGCTCTTTCCGTCCATGGTTCGCTTGGAAAGTGCGAAAGGGTCACTAAAATTAACATCGGTTTGTTGCAGGATTCGCGAACATATTCTCAGTTCGAATATAATGAATTTCCTTGAGACAGAGAATTTTCTGTCCATGCATCAGCACGGCATTAGAAAGCATCGCTCCTGCGAAACGCAACTCGCTCTTTTTTCACATGATATCTTGCGAACCATGGATGAAGGGTATCAGCCGGATGCTATATTCCTTGACTTCCGGAAAGCGTTTGACTCGGTGCCCCACTGCAGACTCCTAACTAAGGTACGAGCATATAGGATTGGTTCCCAAATATGTGAGTGGCTGGAAGACTTCTTAAGTAAAAGAACCCAGTACGTTGTCCTCGATTGTGAGTGTTCATCGGAGGTGAGGGTATCATCTGGAGTACCGCAGCTAAATGTGGTAGGCACGCTGTTGTTTTCTATCTACATAAATGATCTTTTGGATAGGGTGGATAGCAATGTGCGGCTGTTTGCTGATGATGCTGTGGTGTACGGGAAGGTGTCGTTGTTGAGTGACTGTAGGAGGATTCAAGATGACTTGGACAGATTTGTGATTGGTGTAAAGAATGGCAGCTAACTCTAAATATAGATAAATGTAAATTAATGCAGATGAATAGGAAAAAGAATCCCGTAATGTTTGAATACTCCATTAGTAATTTAGCGCTTGACACAGTCACGTCGGTTAAATATTTGGGCGTAACATTGCAGAGCGATATGAAGTAGGACAAGCATGTAATGGCAGTTGTGGGGAAGGCGGATAGTCGTCTTCGGTTCATTGGTAGAATTTTGGGAAGATGTGGTTCATCTGTAAAGGAGACCACTTATAAAACACTAATACGACCTATTCTTGAGTACTGCTCGAGCGTTTGGGATCCCTATCAGGTCGGATTGAGGGAGGACATAGAAGTAATTCAGAGGCAGGCTGCTAGATTTGTTACTGGTAGGTTTGATCATCACGCGAGTGTTACGGAAATGCTTCAGGAACTCGGGTGGGGGTCTCTGGAGGAAAGGAGGCGTTCTTTTCGTGAATCGCTACTGAGGAAATTTAGAGAAACAGCATTTGAGCCTGACTGCAGTACAATTTTACTGCCGCCAACTTATATTTCGCTGAAAGACCACAAAGAGAAGATAAGAGATATTAGGGCTCGTACAGAGACATATAGGTCGTCATTTTTCCCTCGTTCTGTTTGGAAGTGGAACAGGGAGAGAAAATGCTAGTTGTGATACGAGGTACCCTCCGCCACGCACCGTATGGTGGATTGCGGAGTATGTATGTAGATGTAGCTGTAGAAAATTCTCTCCATCTCCGTTGGCAGACGCTAGAAGAGAGGCTCTGTACATCACAGTGTGGTTCACAATTTTTGATTCCGAGAGCGTATTTTTCAAGAAGAGTGACCCAATGTATTACTTCCTTCTACATGTATCTCGCGAGACGATCTTTATGGTAAAATGGGAGGGTAGGCGTTGCAGAACGACTCCACAAGTCGTTGTTGTCACATACAGGTTGCGACAGGGAAAGGGAAGAGGGAAGTGGCAGTGTTACGTGAAGTACCCTCCAATAAACACTATATCGTGACTAGTGGAGCGTAGATGTAGATGGTATCACTGTGTACCTTCATAGTCAATTTAGTACAGAAGGCCAACTTTTTCCATCTAAGATTCAAACTCTGAGAATTTTCGAATTCTCCCTTGTTGAGTAAATAGACACGACAGCATTAGATTATGGGGAAGTTAACAATATGCTTGCAGTAAAAATTGAGGTTGACAAAATAAAATTTTCACTATATAGCAGACTGTCCGCAGAAATGAAACTTCCTGACAAATTAAAACTTTGTCTCGGACCGAGAATCTAAATCGGGACCTTTGGATTTCGCGACAGAACACTTGCCTGCGAAAGGCAAAGGTCCTGTGTCTCGCTCCGGCACACAGTTTTAATCTACCAGGAAGTTTCATATCAGCGCACACTCAGCTACCCCCCCCTCCTTCTCCCCCCAGGCTGTGGATAAGCCATGTCTCCGCAGTATCCTTTCTTCCAGGAGTGTTCGTCCTGCAAGTTTCGCAGAAGAGCTTCTGTGAAGTTTTGATGGTAGGAGATGAGGTACTGGTTGAAGTAAAGCTGTAAGGACGTGCCATAAGTCATACTTGGGAAGCTTAGACGGTAGAGCACTTGGCCGCGAAAGGCAAAGGTTGCTAATTCTAGTCTCCGTGCGGCACAGAGGTTTAATCTGCCAGGAAGCTTAAACGTAAAGTTACGTTTGACGTTTAGGGGTACTACAGAATCATCTGTTGTTTGTAAGACATACCCGTACTTCAGTTCCTAAGAATTCAATTGAGAAAATATCTGCTATAAAAGTGAGTTCACAATGACTGTGTCGTTTCCAAGAAATCAAGGGACGATCACATAGACTTTGTGGGGCAGCAGATGAAAATAGGGGTCACTGGAGTGGTATCACATTCTCACACGTACAAGACAAGAAAAATTATCGTCAACTTTACTCCAAAAAATTAGGGCACCACAGGATTTTTTTTCTGTATTAGACGCAGCTAACAATAAAGTACGTTGCGAGAAAACGCGGAAAACTTATAATACGATTTAAACTAATAGTGACGAATAACACGTCATGGATTTCATACATTTAATTCGATCATTATTATTATTATTATTATTATTATTATATTATTATTATTACTGAGAGACGACGCGCGTCTGAATAAGTCGTGTGGCATTAGAACTGTTGCAGCCCTTCCAGCGGGAGACAAGACGCACTTTTTGTAAAGTTCATGTCTAGTAAAAGTCACTTTCACTATTTCCAGATATGAAGGAATATCCATGCCTCGACCGACCAGGAAACAGAGGAAAAGTTATTTAGAGAGAGGAGCGGAAAACCATGTATCATGTTTCATTTAATGTAAAACGTTAATGATGAACTGTGGTTAAATAACTGAAGCTATATTATTATTATATATTAAATGAATACAATGGTTCAAATGGCTCTGAGCACTATGCGACTTAACTTCTGAGGTCATCAGTCGCCTAGAACTTAGAACTAATTAAACCTAACTAACCTAAGGACATCACACACACCCATGCCCGAGGCAGGATTCGAACCTGCGACCGTAGCGGTCGCTTGGTTCCAGACTGTAGCGCCTACAACCGCAGGGCCACTGAATATGTCTTATTAATGTAACACCACAGAGTTGCCAAAAACTTTTTTTTATTTGTATCCTTTGAGTTTTCGATGTGTTTAATGAGAATGCAGGGTAAGCTCTGTTATTGGTATGATTCTACTGTGAAAAGGGAGAGCTTTCTTCGGAATCATCATAATTTTTGGGCGTCGATCGACAAGTATGTAGGACGGGTTGCGTACAGCAGTGAAGGCGACCACCTTGACCGGTGGTTGCAGCTGCACGTGAGGTTGCCAAAGCGGTCCCTCGCGACAACGAGGTGACAATGCAAGCCGGATCCTCCCACCGGTCGAGAAAGCGATGGGCCCACAGCGTCCGCAGGCACCACCTTAGACGCCTGCCAACCGAGGACGCCCGCTCCGCTGAGGGAGCCTGTTTCACTCGAAGCTTACCGAGAAGTGACGTCAAAATTGCGTCAGCTTGTCCAGTACATTTGTCTACCGATATCGAGTTTCGTGGTGGAATCCAGTTTTACTGAACTAAGGTGTGCGAAGGGGAGATGTAAAGCTAGTTGAGGGGTGGGAACGTTTCACTCGACTCTGACTCATTAGTGACGAGGTGTGGCTTCAAACGATGAACGCATTGCGGTCGTATTGATACAAAGCCAACAATACGGATACGTTTTTGTAAGGGAGAAGCAACAGTAACTTGAAACTTACAACTCAGTGCCAATGGCGTAGACTCGGTAAAAGCCTTCACGACATCCTACGACATCAATTCAGAGAGAAAAACATGTAGTTAACACATGGATAACTTTTCTGTTGCCGTATTCAAATTGATTATACTGTATCTATGATTAATTCGTGGTACAAAATCCATTCTATAAATAACTTTCAATTATATTTACAGAGTAATATGTGCCCCCCATAGCTGAGTAATGAAACACATTATTAGTACGCATACGCCAGAAACAGTGCATGTGGAGTCCAAAAACGACTGTATTTGCTACAGGTAGAAAAAGAAACAAGGCAGTTTGAAGCACGGTCTTATTAAAAAACGAAAGTTGTCACACAAAAAAATGGCTCTGAGCACTATGGGACTTAACTTCTGAGGTCATCAGTCCCCTAGAACTTAGAACTACTTAAACCTGATCAACCTAAGGACATCACACACATCCATGCCCGAGGCAGGATTCGAACCCGCGACCGTAGCTGTCGCGCGGTTCCAGACTGTAGCGCCTAGAACCGCTCGGCCACCCCAGCCGGCACTTCATGTTACATTTTCATCTTCGATTGTCCTGAAGGATTTTACCATCGATATGTCATTAACTGACTTTTAATTATAACAGATCGTCTCAAGAGTGAAGTATTTGTGACAGGATACTTTCATAGGACGTAAGCAGTAACGACGAAACAAGAACGACTAAATCCAGTATGGCGTCTCCGAAGTTCTTCATTCTTGGACTGCTATCGAATTTCGTAATAGAATCGAGTGTTATAAGACTCGTCATTTTGACGTCACTTTCCAATAATCTTCGAGGGATATTGACTTTCCCCTTCACTGATGCGATCAGTCATAGCGCCTAGAACCGCTCGGCCAACCCGGCCGGCCTTCTTCCCTGTGATCCTGGTTCTATTCTGAAGGCTGATGAAGGTGGTCTGGGCGTGGCTGCCAACGTTGGGGTCTGCGTGAAGAAAACTGTTTGGAAGTAATCTTCAAAGAGACACCTAATAGTACTATCGGCACAGGAAGACCGAAACGCAATGCAAACAAAATCATTGCCTTGCCGGAACCAGCTCTGCACGCACCTTTTTTTTTTTTTTTTCTTCACGAAGGAGAAACGACGGAAGTCCAGTAGGTGGCCCAGAGAGGCTGTCATTCGCTGGCGGATTCTTTGAGAGTGAGGTTGGAACGGTGCAGCTGGAATGCCCTTTTAGAACGTATTACATCTTGTAATATCAGATGAGTATATGATAATCTGTGTAGCAGAGGAGAATGGGTCGAGAATTGGAACACGGAAAGTTGACGATCAGACATACCAAGACGCCATGTCGAAGCGCATCTAGTAACAAGCGCCTGTGGATATATTTTGTCCCAAAAGTGCGTGGTAGTATAAGAGATCCCTGAAATGAAATACTGACAACGAATCGCGCCGGGGGGAGGGAGGGGGCGGTTAGTGGAGTGTCCGAATTATCTTTTCTGTGCCCAGAGAGTAGACAGCAGTACAAGAGCGTTTTGAAATGAATGTGTTAAGGGACGTTGCGTCTGTAGGGCGAATGGGAGTGCGAGAGAACTTGTGAAATGAATGTAGTGAACGTTTTGTGCCAGGTGACCGCCGAAGCGCAAGGAAGAGTCTTCCAAGGCATATTGAGAGAGAATCTTGTAATGAGCAGTGTGACAGCACCAAGAAAGGCAATGTTTGGAGAGAGATGGGCTTGTAAGGCCTACAGTATTGTGAAAACACCCATGAATGTAAATTAAAAGATGTGGCGCGGCCAGAGAGAGAACATAGGTGCGAAAGCACTTAGAAATGAAAACTGGACAAGGTAGGACTAGGAAGGAATACCATCACACCGTCACGTCAATTTTGATGCCTCTTATTGCGTAGTGTACATAGGAACACAAAAAACAGTTATACAAAGCCAAAGAGGAGTATGGTTGGGCCTCGCGTAAGGGACGAGGGTCGACCACTGGTGCTACTCGTCGGCATTTGGTAAAGGAAGTCGTTTCCGGTAAAATCAAAGGAGGAAACCTGTTGAAAGGTGTCACTTGAAGGTAGGTCCATGTGTGAGAAAGCTTAGTTCAAAGTGCGGAAAAGAGTGTTATGGTGGTGTGCCTGAAGTGGGAAGCTGCGGCAGAGCTGCCCAGAGGTGGTTGACCCTGGAGGCACTTCAGGAGCAGTGGCAGCGTACCTCCGGTGTCTTGGTACGCCAGAACCTGAGGAGTCGTGGCTGAGGTGATGGCAAACATACTGTCACAATAATCATATGTGAGCACACGTAGTAGTGGAAAAAAGGAAATGTTATGCACTGCCTATCTGAGGTGCAGTATTTAAGTGTCGTTCAAGCTCCCTTAAAACTCCTTTGCTAATAATTGAAATGAAACGTTGCAAACTTTCGTCCCCGTCCCAAATATTGTGTTGCGTCAGCCATGGCTGAATTCTCTTGGCAAAGGCACAGAGTGGCAGCAGCAGTGTTGGGCTGGAGGAGTGCGGCAGCCACGTGGCAGACGAAATCTGGTATTATGAGGAGGAAATTGGACATGGCTTGATGGGATGCAGACAATAACCTCGTTGCCAAATAGTGTGGACATGGCTACATCGTCCAGTGCAGCGAGAACAGAACTTCACTCTTCACTCTTGTTGTTAATTCATGTGTCCAACATGAGAGTCTGTGGAAGAACTTACTCCCTGGTAACAAGAATCAATAAGGTTTCTATAAAAAAACATAGATTCACTCTCCTCTGTCCTGGAGCTTTAATTGACAAGAACACAAATTGGACTGCAAGGTAAGATGATAGCCTCTGAATAGTCATAATATCAAGGTGATATACCAGGTTCTTGGTTGGCCAAGCATCGGAAGATTAAGTCTGAGTGTAGCAAGAATGCCGGTGGCTCCAAGTAACTCCAGTAGCCTGAGCGTATCTTCGAGACTGAGTGTGAACACTGACGATGAGCCGCTAGATGTGGCTGGTGTAAAACTAGAAGTGTGTGCTGGCATATGCTGCTGATTGGAAACTGCTGAGAAAACGCATGGAGGAAGAGCGCCAGTGGTGAAAAGCATGGAGCGTGTGTCATGGCAGGCAGAAGGATATCCGCGGGGAGCACATGACTAGCAGGCACAATCTAGTATCATGGTCGCAGCGCCACGGTCGTTGATGCGTGCACTGCAGGCAGCAAGGCTGGCACCTGTTGTCGCAGTTGTAAGGGGAACCGTGGACGACAAGACAGTGCGTTTTAACCACTATCCAGACAGTTTACACACACGCCGTCTGGTACTGGCTTGCTGGCACCTAGGCTGGTTCTGGAGCTGGTGCATGTCTAGTAGCTGTCTTTGTAGGCGTGCAGTGGGGGCCCAGCAAACAACTCTAACATTTGCATGCTGTGGCGACAAAAACGTTGTCAATTAATAGTGGCAGAAGTTGCAACATGTGGAACACATCTGCCATCAAAACACCTTACTGTGAATCAGGAGACAGAAAAATGATCCACTGTGTAAGACAAAACGATGTGGTCAAAAGCAAGTAGTTTCATGTGTCATTTACATTGGATTATCCAGTATGTGTAGATGTGAAGTGTCATCCAAAGCTAAATCATTGTCCCCATCAATCATTGATGAATCCTTGAGAAACCAACGGCATTAGACGCTACATCTCTGAGCGGTATAAACTCTTGTTAATAGAAACAGTGGGCACATGTCCTATCAAGATTGACACCTACAAGCCTGCCGGCCGCGGTGGCCGTGCGGTTCTGGCGCTCCAGTCCGGAACCGCGGGGCTGCTACGGTCGCAGGTTCGAATCCTGCCTCGGGCATGGGTGTGTGTGATGTGCTTAGGTTAGTTAGGTTTAAGTAGTTCTAAGTTCTAGGGGACTTATGACCTAAGATGTTGAGTCCCATAGTGCTCAGAGCCATTTGAACCTACAAGCCTACAACATCCTTTACCATTACGCACAGTATGAAAGTCGTCGCCAGAAACACTGGAGTCACGTATTTTGCTGCAAAATCCTAACTCACTACTGGCAACAAAATGACAGATGCAGCTAAAGTGTCTTTTAGACCATAGAATCTTATTTTTATGCCATAGAACCTATATATTGTGAAATGTGGCCTCTGGAAAACAGAAAGGCAGTGTGATAGTAATGAAAGATATTGAAGACATCCTGAATGGTAATTGTATCCTAAAAAGGAAAACAAAGGTGACAGATGTGAAACTGAGAATGGTGAGTCTAGTGATATTCAGAAATATAAAAGAATTCTCGTGGTGCGAATGCACACCTTCATATGCTACTTGATCAGACACGTCTTCATCACTGTAAGAAATTTCTGGGTGATGGTAGAGGGAAAGACCCAACAACAAAATTTAAAACCCGGGTGAGTTGAATCTGTGCTAAAATTTAAAAGCAGCAGCTTCTTCCCGAGAAAAATAATACAGATCCACTGCCGAACACAGTGTTCATTGCCATACACATTGCTCTACTACTATAGAAAGGTTACTATTGTTACTGTCGCTGTTGGTAAACCATAGTGGCCAAAACTGGAGCCACGAAATTATTGATTCTATCGGCGTGTACGTGAATTGTGATTGTATTACCGCAGCTATCTCTAATGGGATTTCGTTTGATTGAACTAATTGATGTTAAGTTACTCTTAGTAGTTTGTGGCATGTACAGTACATACATAGAGTGCCATGAAGGTGACAGATGTGAAACTGAGAATGGTGATTCTAGTGATATTCAGAAATATAAAAGAATTCTCCTGGTGCGAATGCACACCTCCATATGCTACTTGATCAGACACATCAAGCAGACGCAAGATACATTATCTAATACATGTCTACTGATTAAAGACGACGCAGGGTAGAAATATTATTTCAGAAGAAGTAGAAATTATTTCAATCAAGTATTGTTGATTGCAGCGAAAGAGCAATGAATCGTTGTCGCTAGGGTAAATTTTTATTGCTTCTTAGAGTCAATCTTAGTAGACCGAACTTTTTCGTACAGAAAAGCTGTTTTATTTTATCCATTTAAACAATAGACTTCGGACATATTTCAGTTTTGGAAACATTAAATGAAAAACTACTAATTTTGTTGCGAAACTTCGATGAAATACTTCAGTTACATTACCTTTCGTCAACCTCCAGTACAGACATTTGTTCAATAGACACACAGAAATTAGATTACTCTGTATGTAGGAAACACGTGATGAAGTGGCTATTTTTTTAATCTCTATGTCTGTGCCATTTTGTGAAAACTGTAACGGGGCAGCTAGCGGGGAGCACGGAGCGGTAAGGTGCTCGGAAGTAAAACTTGCACCAGAAAAAAAAACATTTATCTGAAAATACAAGCTAAAGTTTATTACCATAACATTTCAGATATTTCACTTCGATTTTTTTACGAAAAGCTTTCTTAAGACAGCAGAATGAATGACTTTTACATCCCAGATAATAATATGAAAAGGATAGGTTGCTTCTCACTATACAGTATGCAGCGGAGATGTTGAGTCGCAGATAGGCACAACAAGAACACTGTCAAACAGGTAAGCTTTCGTCCAAAAAGACCTTTACCGGTATTAGACAAAATACAAACACACACCCACGCAAACGCTACTTCCACTCATATAACCATAGTCTCTGGCTGCCTCGGCTCAAAAACAATTTCAAAGAAGAAAGTTAGCTTTAGCAGCTATACATTTAAAATTTTTTAAGAGTAAAGGAAGATATCAAATACGATAATGTTTCAGATACACCAACGTTAGGTTTTCTGCGAGTGTGCACGGCGTTTGTGCTCTGGAACCGCTTATTTTTCAGGAAAACAGAAAGCCTGAGTGCGTGGAGGCCGAGACAGAAGTGTGCAGTCGTCTCGAGGACCATCGCAATTGTCAGAATCTCATGTTACCAGAATAGAACTTAATTTCAGTGCTCTTTATACTTCTCGACAAATTCATCCTATTCAACTGCCCCTGAGAGATCACCTTGGTATAGTTACTGTATAATTTCTATACTGACACATATTAAGAAGGGACTGGGCAGCAAACCATCACTGAAGTTTTGGGAAGGGCAACACATACTACCGCAACAGATGGAAAATGCTTCACCGTTTCTATTACACATTGAAATTGTCGTGAAAAAAACAGCACTCATAAACAACAGGTCATATTGCAGCACATGTACCAGGAATTGAGAAAAGTCATTATAATAACACAACTACAGCAAAAATGGCTCTGAGCAATATGGGACTCAACTTCTGAGGTCATCAGTCCCCTAGAACTTAGAACTACTTAAACCTAACTAACCTAAGGACATCACACACATCCATGCCCACGGCAAGATTCGAACCTGCGACCGCAGCGGTCGCGCGGTTCCAGACTGTAGCGCCTAGAACTGCTCGGCCACCCCCGCCGGCACTACAGCAAAAACTGAACCAAAAAGATTGTGCCAGGAGAGAGGGGTGGCCGCTGCACGTGTGTTCTCCTTGATGTGCAGCTGTGAGCTAACCATCTTAGAGCCAGTCTTACCTCCCCTCCTACCACCTCTCATCTCTCCTTCTCCTCACTGTAGGTAGGAATAGAGGCCTCTTCTATCTTGTTGCTGACAGTCCACAAAGAGATCCATCTCTAGTAGTGATATACTGTCTTCAGTCTGCGGAAACCAGTTACAGAAGGACAAAAGACTCAACAACAGGACGTTTCAGAACGACTGCCCCCCCCTTCCCTCGAACAACAACGAAATTCTGGAGAACTCTCCAGAACGCTTTTTCTAATGTCAGTTGCCATGTGTCACTGCCATCCACTACCTGCCACTGCTGTAGCTGACAGTGTAGAGTTCAGCCAGAGGAAATGTCTCCAGCCAAGAATGGGGCTGGTGTCAGTCAGGACTATTGATGCCAACAAAGTCTACACATACACAATAGGCCGCGACTCCAGTGGGCCGCAGAACAAAGCGAGATAAATGATGACTATCCCGACCATGTGAGCCCTACCTGAAAGTGCGGCTGCAGTAGCACTCCCCCTGCTATAGCCGATTGCTTCGGCTGGCGCCCATCATTCTGCAAGAAACATTTCAGTGTAAGAGTTGTATTTAATGTCACCACGTCTCTTATAAGCGAGCACCTATTAAAAAGCACTTTCGCGATTACAACAGGAAACAGTCTTGTTTCCACGACAATAGGCGCAGTTCATTTTCTATTAGTCTTATGGAAAAAATCGGTATAGTTTGACAGCATTCCTTGTGTTCAAACTATAAAATGTTGTGCACGAGGGCATTACATTTTTTTTTTCAGATGAACGACATCTGTACTTTTACGTTCGACTGCAAGATACAATTCACATCTCTCTCTCTCTCTCTCTCTCTCTCTCTCTCTCCCCCTTCTTCCCCTCTCTCCACCTCCTGTTGTTTTGTGACATTCAACGACATGAAAAACAACTACAACACTGCCGCTGATTACAGATGACCAAACTGCAGAGTGTGAAGCTCTATAGTGATACGTCTGACAGATGTATTAATTTATCTCACATCTCCTAAACATGTCCACCTTGCATAAAATCGAATAGACTTCCACTAGTTTCCTGCAGAAACCACCGATCACTGCAGAACGTCATCATTATTTCTAAACTTTCATCAGAGTAAAGAAAAAGCGAAAATTTAAACTCTCAGGAAAACAAAAACATACAGTCTAACGAAACATCTAAGTTACCCGATTTCTTTCAGTTTGATGGACAAAAGTATATGGTCTGACAGCATCTCTGGCGTACAAATCAGTGTCTGCAAATGAATTGTCATGTACGTGGGTATTACAAACATTTCAGACAGGTAAAATAATAGCCTTTCATGCGACCTGTTCCCATGTCGGAGAAAACACAATCATTTTACGTTTATCAACAACAGGGTATAATTCAAGAGGACGTTGTTCTTTTGTACACTATGGCAGGTCCTGTTTTACCAGTGCCATGGCATGTCATCCTGGAATTTATGAAATATAAAAGCCAAATCGTGAGAGCATGCCTGGTAAAAGACCCTCTTAAAGTTACGTCATATAGATTGAAACATCAAAAAGAAATATTGTCTGTGTGCTGACATCTGACATTTTTGCCCTATAACTCACCTCTAGCGACCTGTTTGTATAGTTTCTGTCAATTTCTGTCAACCATACTTGAAGAAAAAGACCACACCGAAAGTCCATCATTCACAACAGGGGCAGATTCTTGTGTTGCAGTTTTGTAAGCAATGTCATTATCACAATACAGCCTGTTTAACACAATCTGCTCACATCTTGGGAAAAACACTATCATTTCTAGGGTCCACAACGAGTTATGATTCAAGTGGTGGCTACACTATAATTACATATTATGAAGTATTAAATAACACAGGACTTGTGGTAAAACCGAGCGAGGTGGCGCAGTGGTTAGACACTGGACTCGCATTCGGGAGGACGACGGTTCAATCCCGCGTCCGGCCATCCTGATTTAGGTTTTCCGTGATTTCCCTAACTCGCACCAGGCAAATGCCGGGATGGTTCCTTTCAATGGGCACGGCCGACTTCCTTCCCCATCCTTCCCTAATCTGATGAGACCGATGACCTCGCTGTCTGGTCTCCTTCCCCCAACAAACCAACCAACCAACCAACTTGTGGTAATCCATATGTTTAAACCGTACAATCGTTATGACAATAATAAAAATTGTCATGATTCCATGAGAATGGATATAGTCGATTTATGATTGTTTTATCAGCAAAATCGGTGTAGTTTGAGAGCATTCCAAGTGTTCAAATTGCAAATTGTCTTGCATGAGGGCATTATATTCATTTCAGACATATTAATCCCAATACTGATCAGCATTTATAGAGTCATTTGTTATGTTCAAGAGCACTCCTACTTGTTACTTTGTAACTTCCAGAGTATGTAAAAAAACTAGAAACTATACGCATCAAAGCTTTAACCAGTGATACCACGCCTTTTAATAAAACCTCCTAACATCACACTATAAGATTTTACTGCATCTCTCTCTTTGGGTATTACAAAAAAAAATACCATCTGCATATTGACATCGACCATATCAAAATGGTTCAAATGGCTCTGAGCACTATGGGACTCAACTGCTGAGGTCATTACTCCCCTAGAACTTAGAACTAGTTAAACCTAAGTAACCTAAGGACATCACACACATCCATGCCCGAGAGAGGATTCGAACCTGCGACCGTAGCGGTCTCGCGGTTCCAGACTGCAGCGCCAGAACCACGCGGCCACTTCGGCCGGCGACCATATCACATATACAATTATTGGTCCATTGGAGCAGGTGGCCAGTGCTCTAGTCACTTGCATAGAGACGTGTAAAATTTTGTCGCCGGTACTGGGGAGAGGCCATATCCCACAGACTATAAATCACAAGCGAAGGTCCCAGTGTTGTTCTTTCATAAGCACTTTGATACATTGTTTTTCCGCTGTAACACATCCAAGCAGTATATGACTACAGATTTTTATGCTGCCACACATTTTATTTTTCTACCATGACTTTGAGGACTGTGTCAGATGTTAAACTGAAATGGATAGAAGAGGCCTCTATTCCTACCTATAGTGAGTAGAAGGAGAGATGAGAGGTGGTAGGAGGGGAGGTAAGACTGGCTCTAAGATGGTTAGTTCACAACTGCATGTCGAGGAGAACACACGTGCAGCTGCCACCCCGCTCTCCTGACACAATCTTTTTGGCTCAGTGTTGTCTGTATTTGTGTTATTATAATGACTTTTCTCAATTCCATTTGTTGCAATATGACCTGTAGTTTATGAGTGCTGTTTTTTTTCATGACAATCTCGTTGTGTAACAAGGTCAGTGAAGCATTTTCCATCAGTTGTCGTAGGATGTGTTGGCCTTCTGGTAGGATGTGTTGGCCTTCCCAAAACTTCAGTGATGATTTGCTGCCCAGTCCCTTCTTAACATGTGTCAGGGTACAAGTTATACAGTAGCTATACCAATGAGACCTCTCAGGGGCAGTGGAATAGGATGAATTTGTCGAGAAATAAAAAGAGCACTGTTTATTTGAATTTGGAGCACCAGCGTGTTTGTCGAGCAATGCAGCAGGAGGTGTCGGTAACAAACTCTGAAGTCAAACAGCGATAGACACAGTCCTCAGCTGTATGCTTATAGGTAGTAGACTAACTAAACTCCTCTCTGTCCAACACCATCAACTTGTCAATTGAATACATTTCCCACCAAAATATAGATAGGACCTTCTACTCCAGCCTTTTTTCCTCCAGTCACAAGTGAAACAGATAGATTTATTCCGACTTGCAGGTGAAGGAATCATGCTATGTAGAGTTCATTTGGAGAATGTCTGCCACTAGTTTCGAGTGGTATTGTGCATTTTTTTTTAGCACGATAACACCAATTGTACGATATCATCTATTTTTGCACTGTATTGCGATTTTATGCGCTCCTAGTGTGTGTAGATGTGTAATTAGGTGTCATCATTACGATTAATTACTTAATTGGACCCATCTTTACTTCAGTTTCCCACCCAAAGTAAATTTCCCAGCATAGTAGGGGCGCGGGTGTACTTGGGCTTTCCATCCAAAAGGACCAGGGTTCGATTCTGGGAAAGAGCACCTGCCAGTTTGAATTCAACGCTAATTCCAGGAGGGGGGTGGGGGGGACATCAGCAAGACCTTGGGAAATAGAAATTCCCGCCATTTTGTAGTTCCCACAGTTTTTTAATTTTGCACCAAAATATGAAACTGGTGAGAACTTCGCACCAAAATTTGAAATTCTCACCAAAATTCGGAATTCCTGCCAATAGGCAGGTAGGGGATGGGGAGGTGGCGGGAACCCATGTACCGGCTGGGGCAAAATCCATGACGTCATCCAAGGTTATGGGTAATTAACAGACCAATTAATTTGCATATAAATTTTATATCAAAATCGGGGTGGTATTCTTTTTGCCCCACTACTTTTGGGTACTTTCGTTGTCTGACACAGGAGAAACTATATTTCCGTCGAACTCTGATTCTGTCTGGCTTCCGAGAATTCTCAATCATTTTATTGTAGCTTGTGTACTGTAATTATACGACTGCTAGTCAGAGTTGTACATGAGAAGAATTTTCTTGCGAATATGAACAACCAACAGCATTATAAGATAATGATGGCAACGAAAATTTTTGCTTTACTGTGATGCTACATCTACATCTACATCTACATGACTACTCTGCAATTCACATTTAAGTGCTTGGCAGAGGGTTCGTCGAACCACAATCATACTATCTCTCTACCATTCCATTCCCGAACAGCGCACGGGAAAAACGAACACCTAAACCTTTCTTTTCGAGCTCTGATTTCTCTTATTTTATTTTGATGATCATTCCTACCTATGTAGGTTGGGCTCAACAAAATATTTTCGCATTCGGAAGAGAAAGTTGGTGACTGAAATTTCGTAAATAGATCTCGCCGCGACGAAAAACGTCTTGACTTCCATCCCAATTCGCGTATCATATCTGCCACACTCTCTCCCCTACTACGTTATAATACAAAACGAGCTGCCCTTTTTTGCACCCTTTCGATGTCCTCAGTCAATCCCACCTGGTAAGGATCCCACACCGCGCAGCAATATTCTAACAGAGGACGAACGAGTGTAGTGTAAGCTGTCTCTTTAATGGACTTGTTGCATCTTCTAAGTGTCCTGCCAATGAAAACCTTTGGCTCGCTTTCCCCACAATATTATCTATGTGGTCTTTCCAACTGAAGTTGTTCGTAATTTTTACACACAGGTACTTAGTTGAATTGACAGCCTTGAGAATTGTACTATTTATCGAGTAATCGAATTCCAACGGATTTCTTTTGGAACTCATGTGGATCACCTCACACTTTTCGTTATTTAGCGTCAACTGCCACCTGCCACACCATACAGCAATCTTTTCTAAATCGCTTTGCAACTGATACTGGTCTTCGGATGACCTTACTAGACGGTAAATTACAGCATTATCTGCGAACAACCTAAGAGAACTGCTCAGATTGTCACCCAGGTCATTTATATAGATCAGGAACAGCAGAGGTCCCAGGACGCTTCCCTGGGGAACACCTGATATCACTTCAGTTTTACTCGATGATTTGTCGTCTATTACTACGAACTGCGACCTTCCTGACAGGAAATCACGAATCCAGTCGCACAACTGAGACGATACCCCATAGGCCCGCAGCTTGATTAGAAGTCGCTTGTGAGGAACGATGTCAAAAGCTTTCAGGAAATCTAGAAGTACGGAATCAACTTGAGATCCCCTGTCGATAGCGACCATTACTTCGTACGAATAAAGAGCTAGCTGCGTTGCACAAGAACGATGTTTTCTGAAACCATGCTGATTACGTATCAATATATCGTTCCCTTCGAGGTGATTCATAATGTTTGAATACAGTATATGCTCCAAAACCCTACTGCAAACCGACGTCAATGATATAGGTCTGTAGTTAGATGGATTACTCCTACTACCCTTCTGAAACACTGGTGCGACCTGCGCAATTTTCCAATCTGTAGGTACAGATCTATCGGTGAGCTAGCGGCTGTATATGAGTGCTAAGTAGGGAGCTATTGTATCAGTGTAATCTGAAAGGAACCTAATCGGTAAACAATCTGGACCTGAAGACTTGCCGTATCAAGCGATTTGAGTTGCTTCGCAACCCCTAAGGTATCTACTTCTAAGAAACTCATGCTAGCAGCTGTTCGTGTTTCAAATTCTGGAATATTCCATTCATCTTCCCTGGTGAAGGAATTTCGGAAAACTGCGTTCAATAACTCCGCTTTAGCGGCACAGTCGTCGGTAACAGTACCATCGGCACTGCGCAGCGAAGGTATTGACTGCGTCTTGCCGCTTGTGTACTTTACATACGACCAGAATTCCTTGGGATTTTCTACCAAATTTCGAGACAATGTTTCGTTGTGGAACCTATTAAAGGCATCTCGCATTGAAGTCCGTGCCAAATTTCGTGCCTTGATTTCCCGCTTTAAGAGAGCGGTCGGCTTAACTGCTTTAGCTACCCATGCGTGAGTCAGCGTAACAGACAAGTTTCTACATGTCGTGAGCCATGTGTGTACAACCTGCATGTGTACATTCATTGTGTATATTCCAGTACAGCGGAGACATTTTAAAAGAAAATCGCTGGCCCATTGTCGTCAGATAATTGTGATATAGCAGTGTCTGTGTTGTTCAGAAATACGATGCAATGTTCCTTCGTACAAGCATTCATTTCCGAAGAGGAGATTAACGAGAAGGAGATTGATGTTTAAGTCCAAACGACAGCGAGGAATTTAGAGACGTACCACAAGCTCAGATTAGTGAAGGATGGAGAAAGAAAGCGGCCGTGCCCTTTCGAAGTAAACATCCCAGTATTTGCGGTATGCGACTTAGGGAAATCACAGAAAACCTAAGTAGGGAGGGAACTGTAGCCCTCCTGAACACGATTCCAGTGTGCGAACTACTGTTCAAAAATGGTTCAAATGGCTCTAAGCACTATGGGACTTAACATCTGAGGTCATCAGTCCCCTAGAACTTAGAACTACTTGAACCTAACTAACCTAAGGACATCACACACACCCATGCCCGAGGCAGGACTCGAACCTGCGACCGTAACAGCAGCGCGTTTCCGGACTGAAGCGCCTAGAACCGCTAGGCCACAACGGCCGGCCGAACTACTGTGCTACCATGCTTTTACATGAGCGAAACGTCAGGCACTGTGGCAACTACAGCTGTTATGAAATACATGAAATATATTCGCAGTTGCGAACGTAGACAACCGTCCGCTGTATAATGGAATGACGACAATGAAAACTTATTCCGGACCAGGACTCAATACACGATTTTCCAATTTACACGGACTGTCTTCTTAACGGCTTTGGCTGTCCATGTACGATTCACGGCCAGACCCAACCTTCCTTATGTCGTCATTCCTGGGTCACAACCTGTACTCGTACACACAAGATGTAATCTCGTAGAGGGGAGAACATTTTAATTGAAAGTCGCTTCTGGTATCGGGGGATAAATACAATACTGCAATGCCTAGATTGATAAGAAGGACGGCGCAAAGTTCGTTCGGACATGCATGCATGTTCGAAGAAACATTGTATCGCTCTTCATAACAGCACAAGCACTGTAATATTGTAGTCAGAGTTGTAATTATAATCGGTAAATAATAAATTTTTGTTTGCTATGAAATTCGCACCGTGTTTTATCGACGCTGACCAACGTATTGAAGCGCTGTGTTTGAACCCTTCTGTCTATGCCTGGATATGTCGGTCAGTTGCACCGATGAAGTATTTTGGGGATTTCATAAAGACATCCGGCACCTCATGCAAGAACAGCTTTCACAGTTTTTTGCATGTTAGCAGGTGCATGTCTGTAATTCTGGTACACGGCGAAATCCTCCCGTCACAGTACCGTAGCACGTCTCCATAGGAGCGAAAATAAAATGCCGCAGTGAGGATAGTTATACGTTTATGGTAATTACTGTTCCTTAACAGTGTTATATATACTCTCGAAGACAAAAATAAATAAATAAAACAGACACACACCACGAAGTAAAGGGATGATGTAACAAGAGAAAGGGCTTCACGAATTGAGCAAGTCGATAACGCGTTGGGCCATCTCTAGCCCATATGCTCTTTGTCCTGGAATCTCAATGAGTAGAGTGTAACTGTCTGCAGTTATTAGTTCCGCTTCGAATTCAGCCCTGATGACCAGCGACGACGTTTCTGGAGAGGTCCAGAGCAGTGCTGGAATACACTACTGGCCATTAAAATTGCTACTCCACGAAGATGACGTGCTACAGACGCGAAATTTAACCCAAAGGAAGAAGATGCTGTGATACGCAAATGATTAGCTTTTCAGAGCATTCAGACAAGGTTGGCGCCGGTGGCGACACCTACCACGTGCTGACATCAGGAAAGCTTCCAACCGATTTCTCATACACAAACAGCAGTTGGCCGGTGTTGCCTGGTGAAACGTTCTTGTGATGCCTCGTGTAAGGAGGAGAAATGCGTACCATCACGTTTCCGACTTTGATAAAGGTCGGATTGTATCCTATCACGATTGCGGTTTGTCGTAGCGCGACATTGCTGCTCGTGTTGGTCGAGATCCATGACTGTTAGCAGAATATGGAATCGGTGGGTTCAGGAAGGTAATACGGAACGCCGTGCTGTATCCCAACGGCCTCGTACCACTAGCAGTCGAGATGACAGGCATCTTATCCGCGTGGCTGTAACGGATCGTGCAACCACGTCTCGATCCCTGAGTCAACAGATGGGGACATTTGCAAGACAACAACCATCTGCACGAACAGTTCGACGACGTTTGCAGCATCATGGACTATCAGCTCGGAGACCATGGCTGCGGTTACCCTTGACGCTGCATCACAGACAGGATTGCCTGCGATGGTGTACTCAACGACGAACCTGGGTGCACGAATGGAAAAAACGTCATTTTTTCGGATGGATCCAGGTTCTGTTTACAGCATCTTGATGGTCGTATCCGTGTTTGGCGACATCTCGGTGAACGCACATTGAAAGCGTGTACTCGTCATCGCCATACTGGCGTATCACCCGGCGTGATGGTATGGGGTGCCATTGGTTACACATTTCGGTCACCTCTTGTTCGCATTGACGGCACTTTGAACAGTGGACGTTACATTTCAGATGTGTTATGGCCCGTGGCTCTACCCTTCATTCGATCACTGCGAAACACTACATTTCAGCAGGATAATGCTCGACCGCATGTTGCAGGTCCTGTACGGGCCTTTTTGGATACAGAAAATGTTCGACTGCTGCCCTGGCCAATACATTCTCCAGATCTCTCACCAATTGAAAATGTCTGGTTTATGGGTGCCGAACAACTGGCTCGTCACAATACGCCAGTCACTACTCCTGATGAACCGTGGTATCGTGTTGAAGCTACATGGGCAGCTGTACCTGTACACGCCATCCAAGTTCTGTCTGACGCAATGCCCAGGCGTATCAAGGCCGTTACTACGGCCAGAGGTGGTTGTTCTGGGTACTGATTTCTCAGGATCTGTGCACCCAAACTGGGTGAAAATGTAATCACATGTCAGTTCTAGTATAACATATTTGTGCAATGAATACCCGTTTATCATCTGCATTTCTTCTTGGTGTAGCAATTTTAATGGCCAGTAGTGTACCAACTTGACTGTCGCCTAAAATACGGCCCAACAGCCAGGAGTTATACTTTAGGGTGCTATTTCATTTCACTGCAGCACCCGTTTGGTTGTCATCCACGGCACCGTTAAAGCACAGCGGTGCGTCGACAGTATTCTACAAGCCATTTAGTTGCCCTTCATGACAAGCCATCCTAGGCTGACAATGCAACAACATAACGCCCGCCCACACATTACCAGAGTTTGTACTGCCTGTCTTCGTCTTTGCCAAACCCTTCCTTGGCCAACAAGATTCGCCGATCTCTTCCAACTCTGAAAGTTTGGAGCGTTATGAGCAGGGCCCTCCAACCAGCTCGGGATTTTGACGATAAAACGCTCCAATTGGACAGAAATGGGTGCGATATCCTTTACGAGGACATCCAACAACACTACTAGTCAATGCCTGCCGAATAACTGACTGCATAAGGGCCAGAGGTGGACCAACGCGTTACTGACTTGATCACTTTGTGAAGCTCTTTCTTTTGATTAAATCATCCATTTTTACTGGAATTCTATTCATTTGTCTTTCTGTACATGTACATGACATCTATCGATTTCCGTACTGTTTGGATAATTCCTTCGTGGAAAGCCGTTTATTTTATTTTTTTATTTTTTGTCTTAGTGTGTACACTGGGGTGATAAAAGTGAT
Source organism: Schistocerca serialis cubense (assembly GCF_023864345.2). NCBI lineage: Eukaryota > Metazoa > Arthropoda > Insecta > Orthoptera > Acrididae > Schistocerca > Schistocerca serialis. Next base: position 351,360,491 of record NC_064641.1, on the reverse strand, counting down.
GGGATACCTCCTAAGACGGTGTCGGACCTCCCTTTGCCCGACATCGTGCAGCAACTCGGCGTGACACGGACTGAACAAGTCGCTGGTAGCCCCTGCAGACATATAGAGCCATGCTGCCTCTATAGCCGTCCACATTAACGAAAATGCTGCCGATTCAGGATTTTCTGCACGGACTGAAATATCGATTATGTCCCATAAATGTTCGTTGACATTCACGTCGGGTGATCTGGGTGGCCAAATCATTCAATCGAAATGCCCAGAATGTTCTCGAAACCAATCGCAAACAATTTGGCTCTTTGATAGAGTGCATTGACATGAGAAAATTGGAGTCCATGAATGGTTGCAAATGGTCTGCAAGTAGCCGAACATAACCCTTTCCAGTCGATGATCGGTTCAGTTGGACCAGAGGAACGAGTCCATTTCATGCAAACACAGCCCACACCATTATGGAGCCACCAACAGGTTGACTACTTGGGTCCATGGCTTCGGGGGGGGGGGGGGGGGGTGTTCTACACTCGCTCTTACCAATTGAAATCGGGACTCAATAGACCATGTTTTCCAGTCGTGTCGGGTGCGACAGATATGTTCACGAGCCAGGTGAGGCCCTGCAGGCGATGAGCTGTTAACAAAGGCACTCCGTGGCCAAATTTCGCAGCACTCCCTAACGCATACGTTCGTCGTACGTCCCACTTCGATTTGTGGGGTTATTTCACGTAGTGTTAGTTATCTGTTAGCACTGAGAGCTCTAACCAAACGCCGCTGGTGTCGATCTTTAAGTGAAGGCCGTCGGTCACTGCGTTCTCCGTGGTGGGATATAGTGCCTGAAATTTGGTATTCTCGGCACACTCTTGACACTCTGGATCTCGGAATATTGAATTCCCTTACGATTCCCGTAATAGAGTGCCCCATGCGTCTAACTCCAATTACCATTCCACCTTGCAGGTCTGTTAATTCCCGTCGTGCGGCCGTAATAGCGTCGGAAAACTTTTCATACTAATCACCTGAATACAAATGACAGAGGCGCCAATGTGTGCCCTTTTATGTCTTGTGTAGCTACACTACCGCCTTATGTACACTGAAGCGCCAAAGAAACTCATATGGGCATGCGTATTAACCCTTTACTTACGGTGAACTTCTGCAGAAGTCGGGAGCGAATGTGACGCTCAGGCGGTGGACTGCTGCAGCACTTCCGCCTCGCGTCAAATTTCTCCGCTTCAGTACGCTCGACATGTGTGGAAGTCTGACCTATGCACCATCTAGCGGCTTTGTTCAAAGTCTGTAGTTAACAACAGAATCACTGAAGTGACGTGTTGTTAACCTTAGTTTCTATAGAAGTGATATGGCAGATAAGCGGTATACAGTGGAGGAAGCTCTTTCTCTCATACTGGCTAGTGCCTTTGAAGCTGAAAGCGACTCATCGTCCGAATCTGACGATGGACATGAAACACCTTGTAGCTTTTTCTACATCAGGTACAAGTGCTACTCCAGGTTTTCCATTGCCATCACCAGACTTGGATTTGTGTACATACACGATACACAATATTAAAAACATGTGTGATTTGTACGAATATTTTCGCGAATAAATATATTCTATTGTATTGTATGTTAAATGGGGGCCTAGAAACGACGGAGAGGCTCCGTCCCCACCGTAGCGGCAGTGGTGCATAACCCCACGACGACTACCGCAGTCCACTTCACTCCTCCGCCGCCCCATACCGAATCACTCTTTCAGGGTTATTGGCGCCCCCCCCCCCCCCCTCCCCCAGGGAACGTCTCACACCAGACGTGGTAGAGTAATGGTGGTGTACACGTACGTGGAGAACTTGTTTGCGCAGCAATCGCCGACATAGTGTAGCTGAGGCGGAATAAGGCGAATCAGCCCGCACTCGCCGAGGCAGATGGAAAACCGCCATCCACAGACTGGCCCGTTCACCGGACCTCGACACAAGTCCACCGGGCGTATTCGTGCCGGGGACGAGGCGCTCCTTCCCAATCCGGAGAATGAATATATAGTATAATATCCAATAATTTCGATAACACTACGAGTGTAAAGGCAGGACAAAGTAGCGCGAAGAATGCGCCGTACAGCGGGCAGTGCTCGTCCACAGCGTACGACGCAGCAATCACGGTGAAAGGGTTAAATACAGAGATATGTAAACAAGCAGAATACGGCGCTGCGGTCGGCAATGCCTGTATAAGACAACAAGTGGCTGGTGCAGTTGTTAGATCGGTTACTGATGCTAAAATGGCAAGTTTTCTAGATTTAAGTGAGTTTGAACGTGATGTTATTATCGGCGCACGAGCGATGGTACACAGTGTCTCTGAGGTAGCGCTGAAGTGTGAATTTTCCCGTTCAGCCATTCACGAGAGTACCGTGTATATCAGGATACTGGTAAAACATAAAATCTCCGACATCGCAGCGGACTGTAAAAGATCCTCCAACAACAGGACCAGTGACAATTGAAGGGAATCGTTTAGCGTGAATGAAGTGCAACTGTTCCGCAAACTGCTGCAGATTTCAATGCTGGGCTATCAACAAGTGTCAGCGTACGAATCATTCAACGAAACATCATCGATATGGGGTTTCGGAGCCAAAGGTCCTCTCGTGTACCCTTGATGACTGCACGACACAAAGCTTTACTCCTCTCCTGGGCCCGTCAACACCGACATTGAACTGATGATGACTCGAAACATGTTGTCTGCTCGGACGATTCTCGTTTCTGACTGCATCGACCGGATGGTCGTGTATGGGTGTAGAGACAACCTCGTAAATCTATGGACCCTGCATATCAGCAGGAGAGTGTTCAAGCTGTTGGAGGTTCTGTTATGGCGTGGGTCGTATGCAGTTGGAGCCATATTGGACCCCTTTAACGTCTAGGTACGACTCTGACAGGTGACATGTACGTAAGCATCCTGTCTGATCACTTACATCCATTCATATGCATTGTGCATTCAGCCGGACATGGGCAATTCCAGCAGGACAAAGCGACAGCCCACACGCTAAGAATTGCTACAGAGTGGCTCCAGGAACACACTTCTGATATTAAACACTTCCGCTGGTCACCAGACTCTCCAGACATGAACATTATTGAGCATATCTGCGATTACTTGCAACGTGCTGTTCAGAAGAGATCTCCACCCAACTTTACTCTTACGGATTTATGGACAGTGCTGCAGGATTCATGGTGTCAGTTCCCATCCAGCACTACTTCAGACATTAGTCGACTCCAGGCCACGTCGTATTGCGGCACTTCTGCTTGATCGCGTGGGGCTTACTCTATATTAGGCAAGTGTACCTGTTTCTTTGGCTCTTCTTTGTATATTGCCTTGAGTTTTTGTCACCTCAGCATATTTCCTGTCTTCATAGACCTATGGGTCAACAATATACAGCTCTGAAGAAGAAACATTAGCACTACACTGTACCCATTAGAGAAGAGTGTTGCACCACCGCACAAACAAATGAAGCAATCTTTTGTTGCTCTGGGCCGGTGGAGGAGTGTCGTCGGCGCCAGACGAACGTGAAGACCTGGCGGAACGGAGAGTGCTCGCAGGAGTAATGTGAGGACTTAAGTCAGACTGTGACATTAGGGCCGCTGTCGTAACCGGCCACACACAAAGCCTGCCCTCATGACACGCGGCGCAACTCACCGGCTGCGGCGTGGCGAAGAGGCAATTAGCGTCGCTTCTCTACCGGTGCTGCGGCGCCCATCCTCGCCTCACCTTGCGCGGAGCACGCGTACTGCTCGCCAATTTAATCGAATCCGATGGCTATTGAAATTGTCTCCGTCCAACCGTAACATAGATAATCGTGTAACTGTACTATACATTCGCGGTGCACTGTGCTGTGCATTAATAGAATATCGGGTCTATAAATATTTGAGACGAAGACCAGAAAAAATGAAATTTCTCGAATTAACATGTAAGCATTGACAAAAGAAATAAAGAAGTAGAAAGCCGAGCGAGACGTCAGGGAAATTATTCTGGACTAGCTCAGCACCCAATTGGGTCTGACTGGTAATTACAACAAAAATAATTTTATAAATATATATTAGGTCTACTGAAAACTGGGTATATTAAAGAGGCGTTTCTTTCTCTATGCAGTTCTGACAAAGTTGACGTGTGTTGGTAACTGTTAAACAGCTTTCTATGATTTAGTTCACAAATTGCAACACCTTTTAAACTTTTCACGCTAATTAACGCTTTAGAAGGCCTTTTCCGAATGTACTTCTAACCAAAAAACGATTGTCGTAGTTGTGTCGTAGGTTTTTCTTAATGCTTACTTTTGAGTTCTAGAGCTGACATTTCCATAGAGTCTTTCATCGCTTATCATCTATTTCTTTATTCTAATCGAGAAATCAAACACTAATTTTCCCAGATTTAACATCACAAATTTTTAATATAACGAAATACTTTCATAAAAGTTTTCATCCCCTATTTCACCCCTTTACGGGTTGAATTTCTAAAAACTCTGAAACAATATTCTTTTACTTATAACCGTGAATCCAAACATAAATTTCATAGAATGGCTTTAAAATTTTCGTCCCCTTTTTTACCCTCTTAGGGGTTGTATTTCTGACAACACTGAGAAACATAATTTTTATTTTGAACTGGGAGGTCAAATACCAATTTTCATAGACGTAGCTTTAAAAATACCTTTGTACATCTTTAATAATAATCTGCTTTAAAAAAAGTTCACCCACTATTTCACCCCCGTAGGGGTTGAATTTACAAAAGTACTGAAACACGTATTTTTTTATTTCTGACCGATAAACCCTTTACTGAATTTCGTAGCTCTAGCTTCAAAATTACCTTAATAGTGACAAATTTTCGAAAACTCTTTTATCCCCTACTTCACCCACTTTCGAAAAATCCCTTCTTAAACGACGCATAATAGTATAATCAACATCGTGGCCAAGTGTCAAGTTCGTATCCTTAGCGGTATGGGATGGGCAACGATGGGTCAGCGAATCACTCAGGAAGTTTTGCTTATACTTGTGTATTATAGAGATGAAATTAAGCAACCCATACGCACCATTTTTGATACATTGCTAGATGAAAATCTTTTCCAGATCTCCCACTTTACTTCGTTCTTCAGCCTTACACGTTGAAATGTGTTTTTCTTGTTTTCTGGTGTCGTTTACCCACTTTACATTAGACTCCAGTCTAGCAAATTTCTTATCAGTGTAGAATATGTCTCGTCCTCCATCCGTCAGTTTGGTCTGCTACATGACCCACCCATTTCATAAAAGTCGTGATACTTTCAGTTCCTGTCTTTTGAGTTGCATATCCTTCTGTGAATCTTACTTCCTTCTGTCGCCAGTAGTGGAACTGTCAGTTTATGCACATCAAGCTTCACCGTAGCAAGCCAAAATTGCTGGCAATAACTTAATGTATATTTCTGGGAAAAGCGAATGTAATTTTGGGTGCGGCATTTAAATTTCCCGAAGAACACTGGTCTATTTTTACTCTCGTCTTTATGACCTTCACTGTCAGTTCATTATCGTCTTTAGTGAATAAATTACACGAATTCGTCCATTGGTTCAACAACACATTCCTTATTATCACTAACTTCCTTTATACAAAGTAGACTGAAACGATTTTGGTCTTAATGTAGTTAATATTGAGCACTCCCCACGAGTTTTCTAATAAGTTTGTAGTTTCCTTGCATAAAGTTATACTGCATAAACAAGCTGTCGACCTCAAATCAGAGGCAGTTCGGAAAAGAACTGGTGTTGGATGCTTCCTTAAATACGCGAATTAAAAGCCTATTCCAAAAGTACAGAAAAACATTGAGACATATGAAGACCTTTGGAATATCTCCTTACACAATTGTGAGTTGATGTAACTGAACTGAAGCTGCATTTTACTCTATATGTTGATTCGATTGCTTGTCTCTTTTGTGCTCAGGCACAAATATGGTCGAAATATAGTTGCAAGGTTTCTTAAAAACAACCTATCGAAAACCGATCGGTAACCCATTATTGCAATTTCTTTTTTTTATTTGGTTCTTATTTTGTAGTAATCCATACAGCATTATTTGCTACACAATAAGTAATTAGACAAGTTAATACGGAACATAATTTAGAATTTACATAGAAAATATACAATACACACAGACATCACAAAAGTCTCTCGACAGTTCACTTTTTAACTTCACATATTTGTAGATTAGTTTACATCTTTCTAACTTGAGCAATATTGAAAGTACAGGTTGGTTATAGTAAAACGTACGCTACTTGAGCTACTGTAGACGGAAAACTATTTACCGAATTGATATCCAACTTTATGGGAATGATATTCAGACTGTGCCTTGCAGGATTTGCATTGTTAGGGTGTTGGTGTTGTGGTTTGCCGTTAGCTGCCAATACTGGTACGGCAACATAGTGTTGAAACATAAGTATCAGTGTGGATTATAATTGCTAATAGCCGAGGTGTATGTGGTTTTGATTAGTAGTTAAAACGTTCTCGGTCCCGGGTTCGAACCCCGGCACGCTTAAATATCAAATAAGAATCATTAGTAATGGCTGCCGAAGACTTTTGGCGTAAGAAGTCACTCCTCATTCTGCCAACGGCCTTGTCAAAGAGGGCAGAGGAAAGGACAGAGGTTCAGGGCACTCTGTAGTCCTTGGGGTGGGAAACTGCGCCTAAAAGGTGGAAAAATCAGTAATGATCAACGGCACGAGGATACAAGAGCAAAGCAAAGCACAGCATTAAAGATACATAATGTGTATTCACAGGACAAGTGACCTGTAATAGAGAAAGTGTCATGATGATCTCTCCATTCGCAAAAAATTCTTGAATAGTCCCCCATTCAGTTCTCCAGGAGAGGACTGCCAAGGGAGAAGTGACCGTGAGAAAAAGATTGAACAACCAACGAAAGGATAACGTTCTATGAGTCAAGGCTTGAAATGTCACTAGTTTGAATGTGGTAGAGAAGCTAGAAAAATTGGAAAGGGAAATTCTAGGCTCAATCTAGATATCGTAGGGATCAGTGAAGCGAAATGGAAATAAGACAACGATTTCTGTTCAGATGAGTGTACGGTAATATCAACAGCAGCAGAAAATGGTGTAAAGGGAGTAGGATTCGTTACGAATAAGAAAACGGGGTAGAGAGTGCGTTACTGTGAACAGTTTAGTGATAGGGTTGTTCTCATCAGAATCGACAGCAAACCAACATCAACAGCAGTAGTTCGAGTATACATGCCGATGTCGCAAGCACAAGATGAAGGGATGGAGAAGGTATGTGAGGATACAGTACCTAAAGGGAGATGAAAATCTATTAGTCAAAGGGGATTAGAATGAATTTGTAGGGCAAGGAGCAGAAGAAAGACTTACGGAAAAATATGGGCTTGGTACTAGGAATGGGAGAGGAGAAAGAATAATTGAGTTCTGTAATAAATTTCAGCTAGTAACACGGAATGCTCTGTTCAAGAATCACAAGAGGAGGATATATGCTTGCAAAAGGCCGGAGATACGGGAAGATTCCAGTTGGACTGCATCATTGTTAGACAGAGATTCCGAAATCAGATACTGGATTGTATGGCGTACCCAGGAGCAGATAAATACTTAAATCACAATTTAGTACTAATGAAGAGTAGGTTAAAGTTTAAGAGAGTAATCAGGAAGGATCATTAAGCAAAGAAGTGGGATACGGAAACGCTAAGGAATGGAGAGATCAGCTTGAAGTTCTCTGGGGTTATAGATATTGCGATAAGGGATAGCTCAGTTGGCAGTTTTTAAAGTGGGCAGTCATGGAAGTTGGAAATAAAAACGTAGACAGAAAATCGGTAACTGCAAAGAAACCATGGGTAATAGAAGAAATTCTTCAGCTGATCGATGCAAGAGGAAAGTCACAAAAATACTGAGGTAAATTCGGAAATACAGAAATACAAGCCACTTGGGAATGAAATAAATAGGAAGTGCAGGGAATCTAAGGCGGAATGGCTGCATGAAACATGTGCTGAAATCGAAAATGAAATAATTGTTGGAAGGACTGACTCAACATACAGACAAGTCAAAACAATATTCGGTAAAACTAAGAGCAATGATGATAACATTAAGAGAGCAATCAGAATTCCACTGTTAGATGTAGAGGAGAGAGCGGATAATAGGAAAGAGTATACTGAAGGTCTGTATGAGGGGAAAGATGTGTTTGTCGACGTGGTAGAAGAAGAAGCAGGAATCGATATAGAAGAGATAGGCGATCAAGTATTAGAATCAGAATTTCAAGTAGTTTTGGAAGACTTAAGATCGAATAAGGCAGACGGAATAGATAATATTCCACCAGACTGTAAAATCACCAACGGAACCGGCAAGAAAACGACTTTCACGTTGGTGTGTAGAATGAATGTGCCTCGCGATATACCACCTGACTTTCGGAAAAAAAGTACTCCATATAATTTTGAAGATTGTAAGGGCCGATAAGTGCGTGCGAGAATTATAGCACAATCAGCTAATCAGCTTAACAGCTCACGCACCCAAGTTGCTGACAAGAATAATACGCAGAGAAACAGAAAAGAAATTGAGGGTGTGTTCGACGACGATCAGTTTGTCTTCAGGAACGATGACGGCACCTGAGAGGCAGTTCTCATCTTATGGTAGATAATGGAAACTAGACTTAAGAAAAATCAAGACCCGTTTATTGGATTTGTAGACCTGGAAAAAGCGCTCGACAAAGTAAAATGGTGCAAGATGTTCGAAGTCCTGAGAAAAACAGGGGTAAGCTATAGGGAGACGGGTTATGCACAGTATGTACAGGAGCAAAGAGGTAACAATAAGAGATGAAGATCAAGAACGAGATTCTGGGATTAAAAAGTGTGTAAGACGTGGATATAGTCTTTCTTCCCTGCAGTTCATTCTATATATACATCGATGAAACAATGAAGGATATGAAAGAAATGTTCAAGAGTGGAATTAAAATTCAGGGTGAAAGGATTTAAATGATACAATTCGCTGATGACTATTCTGTTCTCGGTGAAAGTGAAGAAGAATTACAGGATCTGCTGAATACAATGAATAGTTTGAAGAGCACAGAATATAAACTGAGAGTTAATCCAGGAAAGACGAAAGTAGTGGGAAGTAGCAGGGACGAGAACAGTGAGAAACTTATAACGTCAAGATCCGTGATCACGAAGTAGATTATGTTAAGAAATTGTGCTACCTAGGCAGCAAAGTAACCCATGACGGACGGAGCAAGGAGGACATCAAAACAATAAAAGTAGACTAGCAATGGCAAGAAGGGTATTCCTGGCCAAGAGAAGTTTACCTGTATCAAACTTAGACCTTAATTTTAGGAATAAATTTCTGAGAATGTATGTTTTGAGCACAGCATTGTATGGTAGTGAAACATGGGCTGTGGGAAAATCAGAACAGAAGAAAATCGAAGCATTTGAGATGTGGTAATACAGAAGAATGTTGATAATCAGGTGGACTGATAAGGTAAGGGATGAGGAGCTCCGCAGAATCGGCGAAGTAAAGAATATATGGCAAGCAATGAAAAGAAGAAGGGACAAGCTGGTAGGACATCTGTTAAGACATCAGGGAATAACTTCCATTATACTAGAAGAAGTTGTAGAGGGTAAAAACTTTAGAGGAAGACAGAGATTGGAATACGTCCAGTACATAATTGAGGTAGCATTTGCTACTCTAGGATGAAGAGGTTGGGACAGGAGAGGAATTCATGGTGGGCCGCACGAAATCAGAAACCAGTCAGAAGACTGATGGAAAAAAAGGTACTTGCTACTGACTCTGTTAGTAGCTGGTGAATTCAATCTAGATTTTCTTAAAAACTGTTCCAGTAAGAATAATTTATCATTCAACTTAATCCCTGCCTCAAACTGCGCAACTAGGGTAGCTAATCACAGATAAACAGCCATTGATAATATCTTTATAGAAAAGTGTTATGAACAAAATGATATTACAAAACCAACAATCAGTGGCCTCTAGGACCATGATGTGCACTTCCGTTCGTTGAGTGTTAATGCTGAACAGAATACAAACTCTATTAAATGTACTACATGGATCTGGACAAGATGAGCAGGGCTTTACTCATAGAAATATTTTATCAAAAAATATCAATAGTGGTGCTGCTCTTCGTGTGTATCGACGCATTAAAGGCATACGGAGTTGCTCTTTTTCTGCTATAGTTGACCGTTTGCATTTCAGTTGTGGGTTTCACAATAACGTTGTAATGTTAATGCATTAAGTTGTTCTGAAAGCGGTGCTGATGTTCAAGATAATAAAAGCGGGTTAAAAGCTGTGAGCTATCTGGGGAAGTTAACCTTGCATTACTAAGCAACTGTTTCACCAGGTATCCAGTCTAGTTTACCAAATTTCCAACCAGACTAACATTAATTATAATCTTTAAATACTCATCTTACGACAACCGGTGATACATATATAAAAAGATAATTTAAATAAAAATAAATAAATCAGTTTATATTTTGACATTTATTTTAACATTGATCATTGTTCCTTTAAAATTTCAGCATATTAAACTTAATTCATAACTAAATTGGTGCCTTATTTAGGATTGTGAAAATGTGAGTTTGTAATCTTACGGAACACATCAAATATGGAGCCAAGATTGGGAGACTGCATACAACACTGCATTCATAAAATAACACACGAAGAACGTTGAAACATATGCAAGCGGAAATTAACCACAACCAAACGATTCAACTTTCACGGTCGTAGCGCAATCCTGTCCATCATGAAAGTACCACACACTGGTATACTAAATTCATACTTATTGTCTGTGAAATCTTCTCGAAAAGAATAGCTGAGGCTTACTTTGATGCTTCACGTGGACAACTTGGTTTACACAAAGAGTGTAACTCCACAATATTTTCGATAATTAAAATAAATTACATCGAAACGCAGTTTACAAAAGAAAAACCTCCAACTGATTACTATCGTCTTACTATTAACCTGATGGGTCAAAGAATTGTATAAACACGTGGTACTGGTCTCACAAAGTACACCCCACGTGGGTTGAACGTAAAGAAAAGTTGCTATATTGAAAAACATTGTCAAGACAAGACGTTATAATCTCACATACATTCGCATTTAAGATTGATGATCTTAGTTAGAGTTACAGATCGTCAACACGTGGTTCCACTTTGCGCACAAAATAGTGACAAAGCAACTACTGGAAGATATTCTGAACTTCACACTCGAATTACACTGCGTTGCAATTTAAGATAACATAAGATATTTTAGATCTAAACCTGAAATAAAGGTGATTAAATTTTCAATTAGGCTGAACTTAAGAAATCCATTGTCCTACAGACATAGCAGAGACACGCTTAGCCGGAGATCTTCCCACTTCAGACGCTCGCCGCAGACAGACTGGTGTGGGCCCCTACCGAGGGTACCTCACAGATACAAACGGAAGTGACCAGAGATGCAGCTTCCTATACCAACATGAAAAGGGACGGACAGGACCATACCAAGAATAGAAAACTCTTTGCTTTTAGAAAGCGTAGCTACCTGTTCCAACGTTGGTCCTACTGTTCTCTAGCAGACGGACTTGTCTGCTACCATCAAGGATGCAACTAGAAATACATTTGCTCATTCATACTTTCACACAGAAGGGAAGGGGGATGACAGTATCTTATCATATACAGAATATAAAAGAAAGCGGATGTAGGTTCCGTATGAGACTGTGTGACATGAATTACATATAAACTGTGTTTTAAAGTGTAGTAATGTGACAGATCGTTCTTGTTTACGTGTAAAAGTAACCGGTTATACTGCTCAGTCTCCTCCCAGATAGAGTCAGAAACACCACAGTAAATTTAGAAGTGGAATTTATGCCGTAAATGACCACAGATTTAAGAAATTAACATGAAAGGAATCCAACAGAGACCTTTTAACGTAACACCCGGTAACGAGATTGCACGATCTCATACAGATGCCGTACACTGAATTTCTGACAAAATAAATTCTTGCTGGGACTGAAAGAAGATACACCACAAAAGACTTGTCATGGTTCAGAAAGACAAGAAAGAATATAAAACTCAACAATAATGTCGCGTATTTTATGTGGATCACAAAAAAATATGATAAACAGCAAGCAGATTACGACGTAGGCCGATGCTAACAGCGGGATACTTTGCTTACGTGTGATGACCCTTACGCCGATTTCCGTGTATACAGCGCAGGTCTATCGAGGTGAAGACAGAACGACTGCTGAGGCGGCTCGAGTTCCAGGAAGCACCGTGCGGCTGACAGGCAGGCTACTCGCGTTTCAGCGACGCCCTCCTAGCTGCTTTCTGCAGCCCGCAGCAAACTACTGCTGCAACGGATCCAGCGCTGCCTCAAAGCTGGACAAACAAAACGAGAGGCTAAACAGGTTCGCTAAATCGCAGGGAAAGTAAAATACTCGACGCTCCCTGTAGTATCTTGTAAATTACATAAAATACGGGATGAACCGGAACTCCGCCGACACACTTTCAGGAGTCGTTCAGTATTTTACTATAAGGCGTCCACCGTCTCCGGCGACAAGTTACAGAGTAATTATATTTCTTTGATTTCTTGTGCCAGCTAGTTTTTGTAGCCGTATGAGGTGTAGCTCCTCACATCGCACCTATGCAAATCCGATGGTAGCGATGGAGTCGTAGTTCTAACATGATAGACGTGCGATCCTATCCAGCAGCTATACCTGGAAATAGCTACGGCTGTGGCCGGAAGTCGGCATCTTGTGGAATATGAAATCATATGTAGTTCAAACAGTATATTTGGGAAAGAAAACTGTACCTATTGTGACTATTACGACTTTTCTTAATTATTGTTATTATAATTTGTTTAATTATAAGTATGAATGAAGGCGTGAATGCAAAGTAATGAGATAAATGAATATTATTATGTCTATTAACTGAGTATGCACTAGTGCAAGAACTGTGATTGTAGAGAGAGAATGAATCATATTGAGGAGAAATCTGTTAATGTCAACTAGGCAGTTTATAGAGCTGAGAAACAAGAAAGCTCTTATTTAAAGAACGAGTCATTTTGATAATTATGGATTTTCTAAATTTGTTCGTTTAACACACTGCTCACAGACAGCTGTTAAGTTGTGTTTACTCATCTACATCTACATCTGCAACCATACTCCGCAAGCCACCTGACGGTGTGTGGCGGAGGGTACCCTAAGTACCTCTATCGGTTCTCCCTTCCATTGCAGTCTCGTATTGTTCGTGGAAAGAAGGATTGTCTGTATGCTTCTGCGTGGGCTCTAATCTCTCTGATTTTATCCTCATGGTCTCTTCGCGAGATATACGTAGGATGGAGCAATATACTGCTGGACTCTTCGGTGAAAGTATGTTCTCGAAACTTTAACAAAAGCCCGTACCGAGCTACTGAGCGTCTCTCCTGCAGAGTCTTCCACTGGAGTTTATCTATCATCTCCGTAACGCTTTCGTGATTACTAAATGATCCTGTAATGAAGCGCGCTGCTCTCCGTTGGATCTTCTCTATCTCTTCTATCAACCCTATCTGGTACGGATCCCACATCGCTGAGCAGTATTCAAGCAGTGAGCGAACAAGCGTACTGTAATCTACTTCCTTTGTTTTCGGATTGCATTTCCTTAGGATTCTTCCAATGAATCTCAGTCTGGCATCTGCTTTACCGACGATCAACTTTATGCGATCATTCCATTTTAAATCACTCCTAATGCGTACTCAAATGTAAAAGACGCGGGATTGCGCGGATTAATACTAACATTGTATTTTTATTAATATGAAATTCCTCTAGCTGTACTTAAGATGTTTTATTTACTTCGCTACTAGTTTCGACGTTGCGTCAATGCCATCTTCAGGCCCGTAGACTTTGATGAAATTAGTTGTGTGTGGCTCAGCTAGAAGTCCGCGATGAGATCAACACGTGCTCCACATGGGTGGCACTAGATACTGCCCGCCATCCATGTGGAACGCGTGTTCATCTCACCGCGGACCTAGACTGAGCCACATACAACTGATTTTATCAAAGTCTACGGGCCTGAAAATGGCGTTGACGCAACGCCGAAACTAGTAGCGAGGTAAATAAAAAATCATAAGTACAGCTAGAGGGATTACATTTTCATAAAAATTATACCAGCTGTGTCCCACTTTCACCCAATGTAAATATGGATGTACGAAGATTAACATCGGATTCGCTGTGATGGGTATCAGCCAATCAGAACAATATATTCGTGTTCATTTTGTGTCCTAAGGGAACTGCTTTAGACAAGCTGGGAGCTCAGCCATCATGATGTCTCATCACGTCCGGATGTCCGGACGCGGATATAAGGAGCTCTGAATAGACGTGACTATTTTGCATGAAAATGGCTCAAACTTGACTGTGGAGTACTGGAAAGTGATCAGAACTGTGTGTGAAAGACGAACGGGCAAAACTCCGATTTTTACGTGCAAACTGTGAATTTTGAACCAATCAAATCCGCGTACCGTATTATACAAGTCGTGGCTGCAAACTGAACTGCCGTAGCGGTCAATCAGCGTAATATTTCAACTAGCATTCTCTCACAGACAATTCGTTTTGTAATACTTTCTGGTATTAAGTTTGATTAAATACCATAAGCTGGTCGGACGTGGTGGCCGAGTGGTTCTAGGCTCTTCAGTCCGGAACCTCGCATGTTCGAATTTGGCTCTGAGCACCACGGGACTTAACATCTGAGGTCATTAGTCCCCTAGAACTTAGAACTACTTAAATCTAACCAACCTAAGGACATCACACACGTCTATGCCCGAGGCATGATTCGAATCAGCGACCGAAGCGATTTGAGTTTCCACATTGTCACTTTTTCATTTGGAGATAGTGAGTGCAGCTGTGGGCGCTAGAAAACGAAGTGCCAGGTGGAGAAATCGTAACATTTCCGACATATTCTCCTGTTTGATTTCAATAGAGGGATGATAGCAGTGGAAGCAGACAGAAAAATTTGCAGCGCGTGTAGGCTTAATGCTATCGGACAGAGCAATGGTTTATTCGTTTTAAGGAGGATCGTTTTGACATTAGAGACTCTCCACGTTCAGGAAGGCATTCAGGGTGTAATGAAGATGGTTTGAACGTGTCGATGCACGTCAGTGTACACGAGAACTACCGAGTGTGATGAAGTGTGATCATTTCACCACCGTGCGACATTTTCACGCCGTGAGGAAGGTTCAAACAGCGGATGTGCGGGTACCACGTACTCTATGCCAAAATCACAAAAATCTGCTGGTGACCATACGTGCGTCTCTATTTGATACTCATCAATTGGCTCGCGAGCACCACCACCTATTCCTAACCCGTATCGTTATTGGTGACAAGAAATGGCGTCTCTATGCTGACATAAGGAAAAGAAAGGAATGGTTGAGACCAAACAAAACAGCAATTCTCCGTACAAAGGCTTGAGCGCATCCACAAAAGACAACGTTATGCATCTGGTGGAATAAAGACGATGTGACGAAATACAAATTACTTCCCGAGTTGTAACCGTCGCTGCTGACTTTTATTGTCAACAACTGAGACGTTCTGGAGACGCACTCTAGCAACATCTACCAGTAAAACTGCGTGAAGTAATGCTACTCCACAATGACTCCCGTCCGCATTCCGTTACACTGGCAAAAAACACAATACGGGAGTTGGGTTGGGAAATCATTCCGCACCCATTTTATTCAACTGATCTTGCGCTCTCAGATTTTCATCTTCTCTGCTCTCTATCGAACAACGTTCAAGAAACTTCCTTATCATATGCGCTCCGAACATGGATCGACGAGTTCTTCGCCTCAAAGCCACGTGATTTCTACAGTCGTGGAATCGAGAAGTTATCCCAGCGTTGACAGATTGTTGTAAATAGTGAAGGAGAATATGTTACTGACGAATAAAGTCTCTGTTATGTGTATCACTTGTGTTTATTAGTAAATTTATGGAAAAACGCTACGAACTTATGCATCAACTCAATACACACACACACTTCTTCGCTTTTGTGAAGTTATTTTCACAGAAACAAGGGTGTCTGCGCTAATAAACCGAATAAAGCACAATTACACTATTGTTTTGTAACGAACCGCCGGAAATCGTGGGACCCTTTTCCCAAAATACTCGAAAGGTGTCACTGGAAAGCTTCTCACAATCTGTATGTGGACTTCTTGTTCACCCTCTAGGCAAAGGAAAAGCATTATTCGAAAAAAAAAAAAAAACAGACTGCAGTTGTTCCCTAAGCAATGCCCGGTTTCCTACCATATTCTTACCCACCGAGAAGCAATAAATATATAATTGTCTCTCAGAGTGATAAAACGATGGATGTGGCAACAGCAGAGAGTACTAAAGCACACGTGGAAGAGGGGCTGAGGTACAGGCAGCAAACAAATTTAGAATGTACTGTACCCCAAGAAAAATGGTAGTGGCTGGCTAGCGCTAGCGTGCGAGTCTATCGGTAACCCATGAGACTATGTTTCCACATCTGGCTTGAGCAACAGCTGAACATTCTATCTTTCGAGGAGGGTGGGAACACGGATAACTGCAGTTCAAATGTGTGTCAATTTCTAAGGGACCAAACTGCTGAGTCCTCGGTCCCTAGATTTACACACAACTTAAACTAACTTACGCTAAGAACAACACACACACCCATGCCCGAGGGAGGACTCGAACCTCCGGCGGGAGGGGTCGCGCAGTCAGTGATACGGCGCCTCTAACCGCGCGGCCACTTCACGCGGCTAAAATACAGTCTTCTGTTACCTCGTTGAAAGGTAAAGCTCGCTGACAGGGCACAGCCATCGATACTCAGAAGCCAGAACTGTAGTGGCAGTTGACCAAATTTCCGGTTATGGGAACCAGATGTGATCAAGTTGTGTATGCAGTGCCAACCCATTCTGTCACGCGAATGGCTGCGTGTCAGTAACACGATGACGAATGCAACGTTCGTTCTCCACGGAGCCTCCACTCACAGATACGTCCATCACAAAGCTGCACGCAGAACCGGTAGTCATCTGAATAGACGTCGCAGTGCCACTCCTGTGTTCCGTGTTGCCGCTAGACGCCTCACTGTCGGTGAGCTTCATTGTCAGTTGTCTCGTCAAGGGGAACGGCAACAGTGGTTGTCGTGCTGATAGTCCGTTGTGTTCTACATGTCTTGCTGTCCCAGTGAATACTCGTGTTACTGCAAACAAGTCCATTTCCTGACTCAAGCTACGTGAGTAGCTGTACCGCTCTACACGATCAAGAGTCTGTCCACTCAGCTGATAGTCGCGGAGGTCCGCTGAGAATATGCAACGTTTTGTCTGTAGCCCTCCTAAAAATTGAAACCAGAGATACCAGTTGCATGGGTGGACAAACGAGGAAGTGTAAGTCTGAGTGCGGTTGTCGATCCGTCAGTGGCAGACCGCCTTCCACGAAACGGGGATTGATCTCCTCGTCTCCTAGTGCGATAAATGTCCTAAAGCTTCTGGATGAAACTATACCATGTCGCGCTGTGGCGGGTGTTCGGTTTTCATTAGACTGTCGCTTATATGAGTGGCATATACCTTCAGCCTGTCACAGCGTTTAAATACACAGGATAATTACAAAAGAGCGTTATGAAGTGGAACGAACACGTAAAATTGATAGAAGATAAATGGAAGACAAAGATTTGTTGCTTGTATAAGTTGGTACTGTGCTGCATCTGTACAAGGCTCTGGCGTGACCAAATATAGAATACGTTCCAATCGTTGACGCTCTCGTCACTTGGACCTGACGAAAGACGTTGATTGAATTTAAAGGTAGCTACACAGAAGCAGTCAGCTGTGAAAGATATTCTTGAGCTCGTGTGCTTCTAACTTCGCTGATTGGGAATGTTATATAAATTAATAAATAATATTCTGTCGCATCTGTTGAAATTACAAGTCGCTCCTTTGATTTACACTCACAAGACGTTTCAGCTTCTACTTGTATCAGCTACTAAATTATTCCACATTCAGGCAATGTTTACATGTTCTGTACACAAGATTATGATACTTATGATGGGAACCATGGTTACAAGCGATCTTCCTCTTTCCAACAAACACACATACTTCATTTATGTGAAAATTTGCTGAGAAAATTAATAGGAAGCACTTTGAGGGATAAAATAGCATACTAGCATAATGCAAAATAGACAACAGGTTGTCACGTATCTACAAGGAAATGGGTGCACTGATTTAATATAAAATAACGAGGAACATCTTAAACATATACACATAATCAGTTTACAGAGGAATCGACGTTTCGGAATAGCTAGGCATCCACTAAATTCTCTCAACAGGGCCTAAGTTTAGTACACGTTAATGCCGAATGTAATTTCAAGTCGGCCATATCTTCGCCTGGGGCCGCAGTTCGCACTTCGTTGCTGTTTGGTCTTAATCCACAGCTGCATGTAACTGAGTAACTGAATGAGCATCTGAAGGAGCATCCGCATGAGAACGAAAAGCTGTTCATCGCCGGCTTCAAAGGCCATCTTTTCAAGAGCTGCGGTCTGGCACCAGTCTGTTCGGAAATTTTGTGTTCTACGGTTGAAAAAAGATCTACAAGTTAACAAGCCTAGACTTCGTCGTTGAGATGTAGTGACGTAATCAATTTCATAGCTCAAGGGATGCCATTCAAGGTAGTGGGAAACCTTTGGTCTAGTTGTTGCTCTGAATATGCACCACAGTCAATCATAATTATCTGCTTAGGGTTGGATATTTAAATTCTAAGGTCTGCATCGGATCAAAAGTATCCCGAATCCCAACGTAATGAGGAAAACGTCACTAAATATTAGCGTACACCAACCCGCCAGTGTAAAATGATGCAGGGAATATTGTGTTGTCAGTATAAAAGCAATAACGGCAGAGTGTATAGGTCAAGACAACTCACTGGCTTCGAACGTGGATTGGTCATTGGTTGCAAAATGGGAACGCGAAGGAACAACCACAACTGAACCTAGACCCGCTCATGTACTGACGTACAGGCAGCATCGAACATTGCGGAGGATGGCTGCAAAAAATCAGCCGAAGTATCACTCGTGACTTACAGTGTGCCACTAGAAATTCAGCTAGTACAACGACTGCATACGCAGTTAAATAGAATGGCGTACAGTAGTCGATAATTTCCTCAACAGCCACACATTTCTGTAATCAATATTAAGCGACGCTTGAGGTGGAGTAAACAGCAATGTTACTGCACAGTGGAAACGAGTAATGAATCACGTTATACCCCGTGCCTATCCGAGCAAAGGATTTAGGTTTAGGGAATTCCTGTAGAACGTACCTGCCACCACGTATAGTGCCAACAGTGAAGTACGGAGGAGGTAAGGTTACGTTAAGGGGGTGTGTTTTGTGGTCAGGCGCTTGAAAAAAACAAAACAAAACAAAACATGCTGAAGAATATGAACACATTTTACAGCACTGTGGACAGCGTGTAGTAGAGAAACAGTTCAAAAATGTTTGTCGTATCAGCTTGGGAGTAAACCCTGCGATTAAGCAACATCTGTGAATCTACGACTTGAGAACAATAATATTCCTGATTGCCTCATGAACCACTGACACTGCCAGGGTAGGGCTGCTTGTATGCCTCATCGATAGCTGTACCGTAGGTGCAATCGGGCTCATATGGTTCAAATGGCTCTGAGCACAATGCGACTTAACTTCTGAGGTCATCAGTCGCCTAGAACATCACACACATCCATGCCCGAGGCAGGATTCGAACCTGCGACCGTAGCGGTCGCTCGGTTCCAGACTGTAGCGCCTAGAACCGCACGGTCACTCCGGCCGGCGTAGGTGCAATCTCACCGGAAGGGTATCTGGAGATATGCCACATAAATTTCTGGTTCCTGAAGAGCGACAATAGCCTTTTCAGTAGTTACAGGGGCAATGAGCAGTCTGGATGGCCGATTGAATGTTAAATGAAAAGTAAATTTTGACTAGGAGCAATGGTTATGCCTATCACCTTTTAACGTTTTTGCACCTGATGAGGTGGCTTTGGGCCGTGACATCGGTTGTACTTCAATAAACAACATTTTTAACAGATGTTAGCGGAATCCTTCCTAACTGCGTGTTTGTAACATTAGCCAACATGACCTTGCTGTACTGTATTGCGAAGAGCTTAAAGCAAGGGAAACTACAGTCGCTACTTTTTGCGAAGGCCCGCAGCTCTATTGTATGGTTAAATGGTGATAGTATCCGCTTGGATAAAATATTTCGGAGGTAAAATAATCCCCCCTTCGGATGTCCAGACGGGGACAAGTAAGGAGAACGTCACCCGGAAAAACAAAACTGGAATTCTACGGATGTGAGCGTGAAATGTTGGCTCCCTTAATCTGGTAGTAGGTAGGTTCGCAAATCTGAAAAGGTAAATGGATAGGTTGAAGTTAGATATAGTAGGGATTAGTGAAGTTTGGTGGTGGGACAAAGAGGACTT
The DNA here is from genome assembly GCF_023864345.2 of Schistocerca serialis cubense. NCBI lineage: Eukaryota > Metazoa > Arthropoda > Insecta > Orthoptera > Acrididae > Schistocerca > Schistocerca serialis. The sequence continues at coordinate 351,340,105 of NC_064641.1, read as the reverse complement.
CCGGTCATGTGAGTACAGGGTTAAAAATACAAAATCAAATGGAGGTAAGGCAGGAGTTGGTCTAATAATAAATAAGAAATTATGAATGTGGATAGGTTACGATGGGCAGCATAGTGAACGCGTTATCGTAGCCAAGAAAGACACAGTCAATACCCAACCCATTAATCAATGCAGTTCAGTTTAGCAGGCGTTTCCACTCATCAGCAGTTGCCTATTCTCAGATGCCAGAAATTTCTATCCTGCCAGTCTTCTTCCGATAGACCTCGCCTGACCATGGCACTGGCTATAGTTCCCCTCTATGTTGCCCTCGGCCTGCTTCGGTTCCTTCTTCCTCGCGGAGACCAGTTGAGCAAACACTACAGCCGTCGCTATCCTCCCATCCGTCAGACGAGTCCATACCATCTAAGTGTCCCCGCACCATCGTGTTTCTGACAGGTTCTAGGGCATCCACTTCCACTCTTACATCTTCATTCCTCTGTCGACGCATGCGTGTCGCTCTCATGCTTCGCCGTAACCCATCCATTTCGACAGCCTCAGTGTTCCCCTTTTGTCTGTCGTTTAGTTTCCAAGTCAGAATTCTTTCAACCATAGCATGTAATACTACTTTCTTTGTTCGCCTGGATATGGGCCGAACATACCGTTTAATGATGCAACACCCACACTTACTTGAATTATCATGGAGATACGTCCAAGTCACATGGTCCAATCTAATCGACTAGAAAACCCAGATACTTGAACACTTCCACATTTCAGACACGGACAAAATTCAAAATCCAAATCCTAACCTTTCCCACTGCCAACAACAAGACATTCGGTCTTATCCATGTTGACTGTTAGTTTATAAGTGTTCGTTGACTTTCTCATTTGATAGATGGCATCATCCTTGATCGTCGACACACAGTAATGAATGTAAACTTTGATGCTGTGCTGTCACACCCAAACTTCTGCACTCTCTATTCCAGTAACCAAGAACAACTTCTAATTACAACTTAAATAAGGTTGGTGACACAGAACATTAGCCGGCCACAGTGGCCGTGCGGTTCGAGGCGCTACAGTCTGGAACCGCGTGACCGCTACGGTCGCAGGTTAGAATCCTGCCTCGGGCATGGATGTGTGTGATGTCCTTAGGTTAGTTAGGTTTAAGTAGTTCTAAGTTCTATGGGACTGATGACCACAGCAGTTAAGTCCCATAGTGCTCAGAGCCATTTGAACCACAGAACATCCTTGTCTTAATCCTTTACTTGTTTCAAAACTTTCCGATTTCTTGTAGCCTCGCATTGGTGGTATAACCTTTTCAGAAACTCTATTAATGCAACATCCAATCTAACCTCCACACTATCGTAAGTTTCACAACTGCCTCGCATTGGTGATATATCCTTTAGCAACTCCGTTAGTGTACCGTCCACTCTAACCTCCACATTAGTACAAGTTTATATTCGAACAAGGTCTGCAGATGACTAAGAGATTCGAAGAATCTATGAGGAGATAAAAGAAATTATTCAGATAGAAGAGAAAAACTTAATTGTGATGGTTGACAGGAATTCGATGGTACAAAGAGGAATAGAAAGAAAGACACTAAGGGAATGTAAACTACGGTAAAGGAATCAGAGTGTAAGGGACCTGGTAGAAATCTGCAAACAGCATAATTTAACCATCGCTGGAAGAATATTGTGTACGTGGAAGAGACCTGGAGACTCTGGAACGTCTCAGATGGATTATATAATGGGTAGACAGAGATTTCGGAACCAGGTTGTAAACTAAGACTCTGGCCATATATATTGTTTATGAACTGTCGATCAAAACTGAAGAAATTTCAAAGTCGCAAGATTTTAAGATTTGAATACGTTGAAACAACCAGAAGTAGATGACAGTTTCAGAGCTAGCACTATGAAACTGTTGACTGAAAAAGGGGAAAGGAATACTGTAGAATACGAAAGGGTAGCTTTGAGAGGTGAAGGTAGCAGAAGCTCAAATAGATAAATAAGACAAAGTCTGGTATAAATCCTTGGGTAACACAGCAGATATTGAATTTGAAACGTCCCCTTAGAAAAATTAATGAATTACTGTGCTGATAAACCTCTTACATTATTTGATTTTCAAACAGTTGAGCAGAACTGAACGTACTCAGACATTTCGCTCTTTACCTATTCTGATCAACACTAAACTGACACACAATATTTTTAGCGCAACGCAATCTGACTTTCAATAATCCCTACAAAAGAATGGCCCTGACTAACATTAACCTATACCTTTCACAAATCACTTACCTCACAAAAATCTGCGTTACTCGAACTACTGCAATACAGCGAGCGCCACTACTGCCAGCTAAATAAAAGATTCAAACTACTGAAGACACTAACTACTGATAGGCATAGTTAGCAAATGAAAGATTTTGATAGAGAACAAACAATATACTTACCTTAATAGTGTTCAAAAATCATAATATATATATAGCACTTCATGGCATCCAGTCTTACAAATTTACTGTCTCTGATGGACACACGTCCAGATCATCCGCTCTCAAAACTTCGCCATTTCTCTCCCCACATCCACCACTGCTGGCGGCTCACCTCCAGCTGCGCAACGCTACGCGGTGTTAACAGCCAACGCCCAACACTACAATAGCATATACTCCAACAATGCAAACCAACCACAGCCTTCACACAGCACAGTCAGTGATTTTCATATAGAGTGCTACGTGGCGTTACCAACGTAAAAACCTAAATAGCCTACTTACATAGAGCGCTACGTGGCGTTACCAACAGAAAAACCTAAACAGCCTACTTACAAATTTAATTGATGAAAGAAGAATACATAAAAATGTAGCAAATTAAGCAGACAAAGCGGAATACAAACATCTAAAAATAAGATTGACAGGAAGTGCAAAAAGGCTAAGCAGGAATGGCTAGACGAATGTAAATCTATAGAAGTATGTATAACTGGGGGAAAGATAGATATCACCTAAAGGAAAATTAAAGAGGCATTTGGAGGAAAGAGAAGAAGCTGTGTGAGTATCAAGAGCACTGGTGGAAAACCATTAACAAGCAAAGAAGGGTAAGCTGAAAGGTGGAAGGACTACATGGACTACACAAGAGAAATAGACTTGAAGGCTCTATTATAAAAAGCGAAAACGACGTAGATGATAATGAGATGGGAGATATCATAGTGGGAAAAGAATTTGACGGAGCACTAAAAGACCTAAGCCAAAACAAGTTACCTGGAGTAGTCGATATTTCCTCAGATCTGCTGATATCCCTGGGAGAGCCATCTACGACAAAAATCTTCCACCTGGTGTACAAGATGTACAAGACAGGTGAAACGGCATCAGAATTCAAGAGGAATATAATAACTCCAATCCCAAAGGAAGCATGTGCCTGAAGGTGTGAATATTACTGTACTATCAGTTTACTAAATCATGGTTTGCAAAATATTAACACAAATAAAATTAAAATTAAAACAACTGCAGCCCTCGGTAGCGAAAATGAAGTCTTTTTGAACTAGGTTTCAGTCACTTCTAAGAGTGCCTTCATCAGAAATAAAACATTTGAAACTGGTATGTCGCGTATCAAATGAATATGAAACGATAACGCTTTAGTCACCAAATATTAAAATAGAAAACATAGAGGCAGGCCACTAAGGGCTGCACCACATGTCTAGCTGCGGTAACATCAGAATTAACACAAATTCTTTGCAGAAGAACAAAAAATCTGGTAGAAGCCGACCTCGAGGAAGATCGGTTTGGATTTCGGAAAAGGCAGGAACACACGAGGCAATACTGTCCCTACTACTTGGTTAAGGAAAGACAAAATTAGTCTATAGCATCCGTAGACTTAGAAAAAGCTCTTGAAAATGTTGACTGGAATACTCTCTTTGACATTCTGAAAGTTGCTGGGGTAAAATAAAGGGAGCTGAAGGCTATTTACAACTTGTACAGAAACCAGACGGCGGTTTTAAGAGTCAAGAGGCATGACAAGATGCAATGGTTTAGAAGGCGACAGCGTTGTAGCTCATTCCCAAAGTTATTCAGTCTGTACTGTGAGGAAAGTGTGGAAGACAACAAAGATAAATTTGGAACGGGAACACGGAGAAGAAATAGCACTTTGTGATTTGTCGACGACACTGTAATTCTGTCAGAGACAGGAAAGGATTTGAAAGAGCAGATGAACAAAATGGAGGGTTTCTTGAAAGGAAGATATAAGGTGATCAACAACAACAGCGAAACAAAGATAATGGAATGTAGAAGAACTGAATCAAATGATTCTGAGGGTATTACGTTAGGAAAGAGACACTAAAGGAGGCAGATGCGTTTTGCTATTTGGTTACTAAAATAACATGGACGATGAGCAGTTCAGAAAAGAGAAGAAGAGAAGCATTTGAAGTTCGGCGCTACACAACAATACTGAGGATTAGGTGGGTAGATCATGTAATTAATAAGGAAGTACTGAACGGAATTGATGAGAAAAGAAATTTGTGGCGTAACTTGCCTAAAAGGAGGGATTGTTTAATAGTACATATTTTGAAAGATCAAGTAAACATTAGTATTGGAAGGAAGTGTGGGGAGGTAAAAACTGCAGATGAAGACCAAGACACGAGTACAATCAGCAGGTTCAAATGGATGTGAATTAAAAAAAAAAAGGCTCTGAGCACTATGGGACTACATCTGAGGTAATCAGTCCCCTAGAACTTAGAACTACTTAAACCTAACTCACCTAAGGACATCACACACATCGATGCTCGAGGCAAGATTCGAACCTGCGACCGTAGCGGTCGCGCGTTTCCAAACTGAAGCACCTAGAACCGCTAGGCCACATCGGCCGGCGATGTGAATTACAGTAGTTATTCGAAGAGGAAGAGGCTTGCACACGATAGAATAGCATGGAGAGCTGCATCAAACCAGTCTTCGGACCGAAGATCACAACAACAATACCAACAAAATTGGTGAAATGGAGTGGCCTGCCCATCTTGAACCCAACAGACCACCTCTGGGAGGAGTTTGAACATCGGCTTCTCTCTAGACACTAGCATTCGATATCGCCATCATCTCGGGTTTCGGTTCTTCATGGAGAAAGGGCTGCTATTCCTTCACAGACATTCAGACGTCACATTGAACGTATACCCAGCAGTGTTCACGCCGTCGTATAGACCACGTGTCAAGATAGCTTTGATCAGATAGTGCATGTGCCATTAATTCACATTCGAAAATACTTTGCGATCCATACACGAACCGAATCCGCGCAGCGGTTTAACGACCACCGCTCGTACACCAGACAGGCTGAAGGTGGGTTTTAGGCGATTTCTCACTTTAGGCAAATCTTGAGCTGGTCCTCAGTTTCCAGCTCAGAGAATATGATAAACAGTTACAATACGATAACACACATAAAATTATACTGTTCACTGACGGGTGGCGCGCACTACTTCCTTCCCTTAGGCAAGTGCCGACTGCGACGACAAAAGGCATCTGGCTGTATGTTTACAGAGTCAACCAGGAGATACGCGATCTGTTGTAAATTCTTTGTTTGCGTTAGGAATTGAAAATCCATGAAGTCGGGATCGTACATGATATCGCCTTTTTGCGATGTATTACTAGTTTCGGCTAACAATCTAGCAATCTTCAGATCATTAAACAATCATGATCAGTGTTGATGCCACATATCGTTAAAATCTTTCTTAATATGATAATATCCATGTACGATATGATTGAAAACAGCTTGTCATCGTTCGTGGCCAGTGTAATTTGATGATGGTCATAAAAGAATGGCGTTGTTGCGTTACAACATAGTAACTGATACAATCAGTATTTATATTATTTCGAAAAACAGATCATGATATCTGATGATCTCTGCTGCAGCGTGACATGATGTGCGGGAACCAGACGGCGGGCAGGCGGATAGCTGCGTTGCGAAAGGCGACGTTAGCTCGGCGCTGCCGCTCGTTTTTCCTGCCTCACCTTTCGACGCCGTCTGCAGCGAGGGGGAGGAGTAATTTGACGAAATTACGGCTGTCGCCTGTGCCGTAAACACACACTCGGGCGACGGGATTGCCAGGTGGGCCGCGTTGCAAAGCAGCCGATAAACCTCCGAAGGCGACACTTCCTCGAATATACGCATCCAGGCTTCTACGGGTAATTCCATAACGTAAGGATGCACTAAAAATATAGTTGCTGAAAGGGGACTCAATTTCCATTACAGTTGACTAGAAACATTGAGGAAAGACGGGTACCTAGAGCCTCACCTGCCACTGGAGTTTGCGAAGAACTGAAGTACCATGGTACATAGAAACGCTGAGACTAATCGGGGAACCAACAAATAATCTCACGGGGAAAAATAAAGGGTGGCACAGTTGCAAACAGCCCACCTCTCCTTTGAAAGCGAATGCAATTTTTCGACTTCTGAAATAGTGTGAACAGCTGCAACAACGGATAATTTTATACAATAATCGATTGTTAACATTCTTCTGTCAGCATTGCAGATTATTTCATCGGTTAAGCTAGACATTTTTCATTGCGATCTGCAAAACGTTTCCCTCTAGAAGAACGAACTGAAATTGTGGAAGCAATGTGATAACAGCTTCGATTAAGGAAACACGCGAAATTTTCAGGGGCAAGCATCCGGATGGAGGACTACCAGTGAAGAGAGTAATACAGAGTCTGTACAAAAATGGCGCACCTACAGATCTGTGCAAAATGCAAAACGACAAAGAATTCCTTCACTTCGCACACCAAAAGTTATTGCGGACATTCGCCGAAGAATTATTCAGAACCCAAAGGAGTCTTTACGTAACTGGCCCAAGAGGCTCACGTAAGCAGAGGAGTTGCCAGCGGATATTGAGAAGTCTTAATTTGAAGCCATATCGTATGAGTGTCGTGTAGCAATTACGGAAGGATGACAATCGTAAACGGGTGGATAACTGCACGTGGCTTTGAATAACATCAAAGGTGTAAATACATAAAACTACAACCAGTCACTTTCTTGAATAATTATTTTCTGTTCCATGAACCGGTTTTCGAACCTTTTCAGCTTCATACTCAGATGGTTTTTCTGGAAGTTACATCACTATTTCTAGCATAATGCTGGTTGCTAGCAACATCAAAGATGGCTTTTTAGGCCCGTACCATTACATCCTGAGTGATGAAGCATTGTTTCATCTTCCCAGCCATGTGAATTCACAGAACACGAGGTACTGGGCAACGGAGAATCCTAACATTGTGTGTCATCAACCACTAAATGATGAAAACATCGGGGTTCGATGCCGTGTAACAAGAACGCGCATCATTATTCCGCTATTTTTTGACACTATTCTCTACACTGTTGCATATATGGAAATTTTTGATAGATTTTGGGCTCAGCTCACTGAGTATGTGACACAATACTGCTTCTTCCAGAAAGTTTGCTTGACATGCCACACATCTAACGTATCCATGGAACGATTCAATGATGTCCTCACTGAGGAACGAACTGTCAGTAAACATTTATGGCTACCACGTTTGCCAGATCTAACAACATGTGATTTTTACCTTCGGGGCACTTGGAGAGCAAGGCCTATGAAAAAAATCCACACACAATACAGGTACTGAAAGATAATATCAGCTGTAAAGTTGCCACCATCGATATCCGATCTTTACGCCTGGTGTATATATATATATATATATATATATATTCATCGGTTCCACCCTTAGACATGCACGGCTGTGCATTTATGTTGCAGGGGGTTACTTTCAACATCTTCTATAAACATATTTTTCACTGTATTTTTCATTGTGAATAAATGGCAAATCCATTTCAGCTCATAGTTTCTGTAATTTCATAGCATTTCCTTTATACTTAAACGTGCAACTTTTATCGGTTCCACCCTTTATTACACATCCCACCAAGAGAGCACACTGGTAACGCTTCAGCGCTGTTGAACTCGTACCAAGTAGACATTTGACTTCCGTCACTGACGTAAGTAATGGCAGTGAAATGGTGTGTAAATGTCAGCAGGTGATATGAAATGACAGCTGCTCCAGAAATGAGGCCGTTTGGACCTGGAAAGAGAATCGGAGTATCGGATTAGACAATAAACGTCAGTGCCTTGGGCAAATGCTACATAAACTGACTATTGGTTTCGGCTCTTCAGCCATCATCAGGTCTCAAAATTACAGCAGCGAAATGTACTCAGAATACGGGTTGTGAACGATAAACGTTTATAGCATACCACAGTAATATAGGGGTAGCTGAGACGAACAATTTGATATAGTAAATTTGTGGTCTGAAAAGCCGGGACACAATCTCAAATTGGCACACAAGAGTCGTCTAACCAATAGCGCACGCGTTTTGGAATAGCCTCTCACCCTCTTAAGGCAACAGCTTAGTCGTGCACTTACAAATTCTATAAATGAAGATTGTCTAAATTTTACCACACAGTTTTGTGAATTTTAACACAGTGAAATTAATAAGTAAATCATTTTGTTCTCTAGGCTTATTACTACTGTGCTTGTAAGGGTTAAGTCTGGATCGAATTGAAAAGGTAAATAGTTCCTTACAAGTAGTTTTTTGGTGAGGCCATCCGCAGCTGAGGTAATCCATGCACCAGAAATAAACCATTTTCAGCTCAATATTACCTTTTATTTACAGGAGCACGTCGGGTTTCGTGATATCAAATCGCATCTTCAGTTGTACATACGTCAGTAAAACATTGAGACCACACACGGGAAGGAGGGGGACTCACCCTTCACAAATTAAAATACAATTACCCAGAATTAGTAGGCCGTCATAGATCAAATTTAGCAGTTGAATAACTGACGTGTGAAAAGCACGTTAACTTCGTACCAGGAAGCGGCAGACAGCAACTCTCCGACCGTCTCGCTTTTTCAACTGATGAATTTAATCTATTACGCCCCGCTTGTTAATTTGTGAAGCTTGAGTTCTCTTGCTTCCCATGTCATGGGCTCAATGTTTTACCGACGTATATGTACCTGACGATTTGACCTGATATCACGAAACCGGTAGTGCTCCTGTAAATAAAAGCTCATATTCAGCTGAAAGCGATTTATCTCTGCAAAATCAATTAGTTTTGCATACGTGTTCGTATGTTTTAATAATGAAAGAAAAAAGTTATACTAATGTTAACGAAAGTCGGTGGCGTAAAACGGCGAGAAAATATTTAGCATTTCGCGCGGCGCGCATGTGCCATAGTTCAGGTGACTTTTGTAGGGAAATTTGAAGTTGTTTCCCAGATTGATAGGTCACAAGTATCTTCTATTTTTCGTCTCGATTTCCCCTACACCAGTGTGCTACGCTTTAGATAGTTATCGTTTACACTACGTGTATGTATATTGGTCACGCGCTTCTATAATTTTTGATCAGACTCTGGCTACGATTCCGGAACCAGCTACCAATTTTAATGAAGTTGCTTGTGAGAAAGAAATTGGCTTTTATAATACCTGTAATATGGTTGCTATTGTCAGTGAGTGCAGGCACATCTCAAATTGTTTCTGAGAGCACACTATGAAGAGAACTGTGTGTAATTAACGTATGGGGCATGAAGCTGGGCGTCTTCAGTGGAACGATCAATTGGACAATAGCTGGAGGCGTGTAGTATGATCCGACGGTTCACTTATATCGCCACTTTTCAAACGTTGGAAGGCGTTGCATGGGGGCCTAATTATATCAATGAAAATAATTTTTTATTTTTTGATTTAATTGCTGTATGTCCGATTACGTAGTCTCGTAAACGGTTGGCCCTGACTAGTTTTTGTCCGCAATCTGACTGCATGGAACAACAACAAAGAATGAAATGGAAATTTTAGTTAACACAATTAATTAATTAAGTGCCCAGCAGCTATAAAACAAACGCAACAACAAAGCAGAAGTGTAACTGTTCTGTGTGTGGAAGTGTGATTCAACGTACACATCTGGCACGGTTCTTCTTCAATAAGACAAGAAATTTTAAATATCATTTATACTGACGTGATAAAAAAAATTAGAAATACTATAATTGCGCAAGAAAACCAGAATTACACTCTAATACAAGAACACAAGCCTGATGCTTTGTTGACTGAACCTGTAATGACGCATTATTCGGGACATTGAAATAATGAGAAAAAAAAGAAAAGTAGTTTGTTACCTCATTTATATTGATGAAAAGCACTATAATCATTACAATATCTCCACACCGACTCGCTACTACCACATCTCAACAAGAACTGACTACTGCCACATCTCGACAAGCACTCTTCACTACGACATCTCAGCAAGCACTGACTACTACGAGTTCTCAACAAGCACTGCCCTCCGCTACTTCTCAATAATCACTGCCAGTGGAGGCGGCGAAACAAAACTCTCTGGCGCTGTGGCTCAGTGTAGCCACCTTTCATATGCCCTTCCTCCACGGGCTAGAATTTGATGGTATTTTTGCCAGCATTGGTGGTGAAAATACCACCAAATTCGTAAAAAAAAATACAGACAAAAATAAAAGATAATATTAATACGTAAATATCACATAATTAGATAAAATTTTGGCTTTGCACTGACCTTTCAATATCCTAATATATAAAATACAGTAGGCAATACAAATTCTGTCATACATGTGGCTTTACATAATAGTTTACACAATACACAAAAAGTCAGTTTATACGAATGTTCACATAAAATACTTTTAATTATTCAAAAAAAAAAAAACAAATAGTTGATAGTTCCAGCAGCAGCACTCAGCAATGGTCAACGGGTGCAAGCACCAACAAGTGACATCATTTTAGTAAAAGCAGTTCCATCTGTGGCACCCAGTAATGTTGAACAGGTGCAGACAGCAAGAAGCAACATCATTTCAGTAGAAGCAGTCCATCGGTGGCACCCAGCAATGTTGAGCAGGTGCAGACACCAACAAGTGACATTATCTCAGTAGAAGCAGTTCATCAGTGGCACCCAGCAATGTTGAACATGTGCAGACAGCAACAAGTGACATCACTCAGCAGAAACAGTTTCATTAGTGGCACCCAGCATTGTTGAACAGGTGTAGACACCAACAAGTGACATCATTTCAGTAGAAGCAGTCCATCAGTGGCACCCAGCAAAGTTGAGCAGGTGCAGACAGCAACAAGTGACATTATTTCAGTGGAAGCAGTTCATCAGTGGCACCCAGTAATGTTGAGCAGGTGCAGACACCAACAAGTGACATTATCTCAGTAGAAGCAGTTCATCAGTGGCACCTAGCAATGTTGAACAGGTGCAGACAGCAACAAGTGATACCACTCAGCAGAAACAGTTCCATTAGTGGCACCCAGCATTGTTTAACAGGTGCAGACACCAACAAGTGACATCATTTCAGTAGAAGCAGTCCATCAGTGACACCCAGCAATGTTGAGCAGGTACACACAGCAACAAGTCACATTATTTCAGTAAAAAACAGTCCATCAGTGGCACCCAGTAATGTTGAGCAGGTGCAGACACCAACAAGTGACATCATTTCAGTAGAAGCAGTCCATCAGTGGCACCCAGCAATGTTGAACAGGTGCAGAAACCAACAAGTGACATTATTTCAGTACAAGCAGTCCATCAGTGGCACCCAGCAATGTTGAACAGGTACACACAGCAACAAGTCACATTTCTCAGCAGAAACAGTTCCATTAGTGGCACCCAGCAATGTTTAACAGGTGCAGACACCAACAAGTGACATCATTTCAGTAGAAGCAGTCCATCAGTGACACCCAGCAATGTTGAGCAGGTACACACAGCAACAAGTCACATTATTTCAGTAAAAAACAGTCCATCAGTGGCACCCAGTAATGTTGAGCAGGTGCAGACACCAACAAGTGACATCATTTCAGTAGAAGCAGTCCATCAGTGGCACCCAGCAATGTTGAACAGGTGCAGAAACCAACAAGTGACATTATTTCAGTACAAGCAGTCCATCAGTGGCACCCAGCAATGTTGAGCAGGTCCAGAGAGCAGTCCATAATAGTCACTATCACTGATCACACTGTTCATCAGAGTTTATAAGCAAAAATTAAACATGTCCTAGTGGCACCAATCATGTAGAAAAAGTACAGTTCATCAGCAGAAATTAATCATTTCTAAGTGTCACACATCAATGTTGAACAAGTGCAGGTACCAGTCCATAATATTCACCATCACTAATCAGACAGTTCAGGCATGAACAATAGTTTGAATGCACATACAAATGCTTTTACAAAATTATTCTCAATGCTCTTACACTAAACATACAAATTCTAATAAACACACAAATGATATCAGATAATTGTCATATTAACTATTACAAATACTCAAATATCAGTAAACCTATAATATTTATGGGTGTCAGTGCAAACCACTACCAACAAATAAAATAATATTTAGGAGATAGGTGGGTAGGATTAGGAAAGGAAAACACACAAAAAACACTCACTCATCTTTCATCCACATTAAGTACTACTGTGTAATTGAATAGTGTTAACTGTGTAAATGCAATCCTGTCAAAATTTGATGTTCATCATGTGTATCAAGTAGTAGTGGCAGCAATGTATAACAGTCAATAATAGTTAAGTCAACGTCATAGTCATCATGTCAAGACCAATGTTTGCCAAGCCAGATCAAAATGTACGGTTGCTGAACAACTGTCAGTGTGCCAAGATATGCAAATACTTCCTCTCTCCAAAAAAAAAATATATACTGCTTAGTGATTTAACAAAGTGTGTGTATAGACTATCTTCCTTCTACTTGAGTGTTCTAGTCTGCTATCTTCATCCTCCTTGTTCCATATAGATCAACAAAAAAAATATGCACCTCACTTACTTTACCTCTTATCCACCAAAACTCCAATAATCATCAGCATCACATAATCTCAATACTTCAATAATACCTCTTACGTCGATACATATAAATCTTATCATCAATATCATTTACCTTACCTCTTGTCCACAAAAACTCCAATAATCATCAACTTCATATAATCTCAATACCTCAATAATACCTCTTCAATACGTCGACACATATAAACCTTATCGCCAATATCATTTCACTTCCATAACAACTCTTTCCTCTAGTCAGTCTCCTCGAACAAGTACAGATAAAATCCTAATGCAAACCTCATCATCCCATACAATCCGAAGACACACTGTCAACACACAACCTCTGTGTAATCCATCTGACCCAAATCTTCTACTCATTATAAATTATAAGATCGGTTTTGGTTACCTTGTCCATCATTAAATAAAAGAAATGCATACATGACCTCTAACAGACTTAGTTCGAATAACTCTCAGTAATTAAGTACGATTACGGAGTGTGAATGATCATAATATTTCACAGTGTGTACACCACTTCAAGAATTATGGCAAACAGAAGCAAATATGTGGAGTATTTCTTGTGTCAAGTGTCACTTCCTATTTCAATTGCTCACGAAAAATGCAGTGTAATAACTGTCAATGGTCTAAACCTAGTTTTGGTATGTCATGTCGTTAGCTTCCTTCCTATTAGCATATTTCTTGTGTCAAGTGTCACTTCCTATTTCAATTGCTCACGAAAAATGCAGTGTAATAACTGTCAATGGTCTAAACCTAGTATTGGTATGTCATGTCGTTAGCTTCCTTCCTATTAGCATATTTCTTGTGTCAAGTGTCACTTCCTATTTCAATTGCTCACGAAAAATGCAGTGTAATAACTGTCAATGGTCTAAACCTAGTTTTGGTATGTCATGTCGTTAGCTTCCTTCCTATTAGCATAAATTTATACAGCTTCCACAAAACCTCCAGCTCATGTGGCTTCTATAAAGTTTCTTGTACTAATGTCGTTCGTCGAATTATAGCAGTTCATTTTCTTATCTTAAAAATATAAGGCACTGAGAGTAAGCAAAACATGCAATAGCGAGTAAATATACCAGTAGAGAACAGAATGTCAACAAGTGGATGCAGCACAATTCTTACAACGAGGCTCTGCCAAGCGAACAATCTATAATTAATACAATAGTGTGACCTAAACTCTATGTTTGTACACAGTATATCAGCATTTCTATATACTAAATTAAAGAGTAGTTATGACAACAAACAGATATGTATAAATATGCAATCCATACGCATAGCAGCAAACATATATCTTACGTAATAAACAGGTCATTAGCATCATATCAGTATAAGCAAATAAATGTTCATATGTCATCTTAATAAGTAAACATGAAGGCGCAAGCAGATAAATCACAAAGTATAACTTACATACATATCAGCACAACTAATCAGGTGACAATTATAATTTAAATAAATAAGCACAGCAGACACATAATAAAAAAAATGACATCAGTGAAAAAGCATTGCAGCCAAGCGATGCATAATATATACAAATAACAACCCTGGTCATTAATAAAACATTGACAAAAATCAGCAAATGTACGCAAGCACGTCGCTTCATAAGTAAATTCATAGAACATGAAATTAGCACAAAGTATGAATCACGTAATTGCGAGTAGCAAATTATGTGTAAAGTACGTACCTAAGTGGAAATCTGTTACCTCAAAAAATAAACTCAATTAATAGTTACCTTTTTAGTTTATTAGTTTCTTCTTGGAAATTACATTCTTTCTGAAATTTTCTCGACAGCAAGTCCTCTTAACGTCGGAGACACACAGAATTTACCTGAAGTTCTTAAATATTTTATAGAACCGTATCCTGAAAAATAGTGAACGTTAATAACATAATTCATCAAGTCACTATAGCTTTATACTGAATTTAATCGGAGAAATTAGACTGTGTATTTGTTTACGGCTGTCAGTGCATTCGCACTGAGCGCTCGATCAGCTGTAGGCGCGTGACGTAGGAAGCAATTGTTTGCGGTCAACGACTGCCTTGTGCGGCGCGCAGACTTGACTGTTGCTTTGAGTATATGCCGCCGCCAAAACACACCGCGGTATCCTTGTATTCTCTGCATGTTTACGTAAACTGTTGGTTTCTCGAAAGTATGTCATTCCACAAAAATTTTAACGTTTTATATATGATGTATTCCCTTAGAGCGTCATGATTTAAGAGTTTCTACTTCAACAGTGTTATCATGAATAATTTTGCGAATTCTATATGGACCGTTATAAAGCAGAAAAAATTTGCGACACAAGCCTTTTCCTTTGTGAGACAAACGATGAGACTTAATTAACACCTTTTGACCAACTGACAAAATTTTTAAACGACCAGGACGCTTAGCTGATTTCTCTCTTCTAGCAGCCGCAGATGCAATATTTTGTAGAGCCAGGTTGACAACTTCAGAATGCCGCAGTTTCCGTGAAGGCGGAAAAGGAACGATTTCAGATATGCGATTTGTTGGTGCTTTGTTTTTTAATATCAGTATAGGCAGTAAAGAAGTTGAGTCATTAGGAAGTTCATTCAGAATGTTTTGAAAAATATGAGGATACTGATCCCACGTTCTGTGATTCTGATGACAATAAAGTCGACACAATTTATTGATTTCCTTCATCCATCTCTCTGAAGCGTTAGATTGAGGGTGAAAAAGTGAAATGAAAATTGGTTTAATTTTATGACGCCGTAGAGTACGAAGCCAAATTTTATAACGAATCTGTGATCCATTATCTGATATAACCTTATCAACATGACCCACTTCCTTAAGAAAATGTTTGATGAAAGCGTTAGATACTGAACGAGCTGTTGCTTTGTGTAAAGGTGTAAAACACACATATTTTGATGTCAACTCCACTGCTACAAAAATGTACGCAAAACCATTAGTAGAACGAACCACTGGACCGAACAAATCGACTGCAGCCATCTCCTTTAATTTCGCTGGAATGATAGGAAACAACGGTGCTCTGTGAGAAATAGTTGGCGGCTTAGCCTTTTGACATAATTTGCATTTGGCCAGAACAGATCGAATACGTTTTTCCATATTACTGAAGTAGCAATTTTCCCATAATTTATGAAAGCAATTTCTGGGACCAAAGTGTTCATAACTGAAATGCGTATACCAAATCAGCTTATTAACCCACTCATCAGGAATACAAACTAACCAAACAGAGTTGTCGACCGATTTTCGTTTAAAAAGAATGTCATTGCGAACTAAATAATGCTGTCTAATCGCTACGCTTTCCTTTCTCCTCCACTTCTCCTTAATGTCCTTCCAGATTGGATCCTTATTTTGCTCCTTACCGATGTCCTGGAGCGAAGACGAAATAAAGTTCTCCAACGCAACACCTTGAATATACATCAAACAATAATTGTTTTCCTTGCAGTCCTCTTCAGCACTTTGTTTCAAACCCATAGGTGCACGTGATAAAGCATCAGCAACAATATTTGAAGAACCCTGTATGTAAACAATACTAAAATCAAATTCCTGTAGGTACAACGCCCATCGTGACAATCTGCCATGAGTTAATTTTGTCGACATAAGAAATTCCGGAGCTCGATGATCGGTGTAAACCTTAGTATGTCTGCCAAACAGAAATGTGCGAAATTTTGTGAAAGCCCATACAACAGCCAAAGCTTCAAGTTCCGTAATCGAATAATTCTTTTCTGATTTAGAGAGAACACGACTTCCAAATGCAATAGTTTTCTGTACTACAACGACGTTTTCTTCTATCTCTTGAAATAAATGTGCACCTAGGCCTTTGTATGATGAGTCCGTCGCCAAACAAAAATCTTTAGATAAATCCGGATGTGAAAGAAGTGGAGCAGCAACTAAAGCATCACGAAGTTGTTCAAATTCTGATTGAGCTTCCTCATCCCAACACCAATTAGAATTCTTTCCGGATAGTTCACATAAACGAGGTGTGGCCAAATCGTCCAATTTAACAATGCGTCCAAGAAAATTACAGACACCAAGGAAACTACGAACATCACGTTTTGTGGTAGCAACAGCATAATTACGAATAGCGTCTAGTTTCTCTAGATCAGGAAGAATGCCTTCTGTAGAAATAAGGTGACCGAGAAATTTCACCTGAAAACGACCAAATTCAGATTTTTCCAAGTTCACTGTAATGCCAACTTTTGCAAAAATACATAATAATGAATCCAAAATTTTGTTATGCTCACTCCAAGAACGTTTAGCAATAAGAATATCGTCAACATATGAAGGAATATTGTCACGAAGATAAACAGGTAAAATTTCATTTAAGCTACGAATGAATGCTGCTGAAGATACAGTAAGTCCAAATGGTAATTTCCGAAATCACTTTTGGGTAAAATAGCCATATCCGGTTAATGTTTACTTACTCTCTAGATAGATTGATAGTCGAAGAGTTGGTTTGACACATGCAAAGAATAGTAAAAGAGTAGGCAGCGGTGCAGAAAACTAAAAGGGTAATAGCACCACTACAGCTCGGGGCCCTATGCACGCTACGGCACATATTCACTTAGTGTAGTGAATCCCCTGAGGACTTTAATAGCCGCACATAATTTCAAGTTTGTGACTTAGTGGCAAATTTGGCGGAAGTGCGTACATAAATTGATCTAACCATGCACATGGATGTATGTCATTCTTAGAATTGCGGAAGATCTTAAATTTCCGAACAGTCAAAAAGTGTTTATAGTCAAAGTTTTCGCCTCGTGGCGACAAAGACCTACCGCGTCTGTCCCAGTCACAATGACGATTATTGTTACATTCACGCGCCTGGCGCTCTCTTGTTGCATCCTGTAAATGAAATAAATTATTTTCTTCAAACCCCTCTGGTATCTGTGATTCTAAATTTCTTTTGCCATCTTTTCCTACGATTTCGCCTTCAATTTGTTTGACTTGCTTTTTTAATGCCTCAAATTCCCTTTTCACGTATTCATTAAATTTTCCCAGATTTTCAACATGCTTATTTATGTTCTGGTGCTCTTCGGTTTCTGCAAATGGTAATGGTGCTGTACCATCTGAATTTCTGTCTCCATTTAAACTAAGGCTTGTCAATTTATCTGAAATCTCCTCAACTCTTTCCGATAAGTCACCTATTTTTTCTTTCTGTTTATTTACGTCTTCCGTAAGTGTCGCGACTCGGGTTTCAGTATTAACACGTTTAGTAGTTAACTGTTCATATTGTTGTGTTAGATTATTTATTCTGTCATTTGGTACGGATTCCTCGATTCTCTCAAATATTTCTTCCTTATCGTGTGCACGTTGTAAATTTAACTCTGAAAATTTTTGTACTATCACGCGATCTCTTTCTTCCTGTTCCCTATCCTGTTCCCTTTGTCTAATCTCTACTGCAATTAATCTATTATTGTGAGAATTCAAAATCGGTTGTACTTCTTCTCTGATTTCTTTCTTTAATTCATCTTTCATATTTTTGAAACATGTCCCTATTCGTGAGTCTAACCGTGTTTCCATTGTTTCCATCTCTGTTTTAATTGTTCCTATTTGTGATCCTACTGTTTTTAATTCAGATCTTAACTGTGATTCCATTGTTCCCATATCAGTTTTTAATTCAGATCCCAAATTTCCCATCTCTGTTTTAAATTCAGATCGAAACTGCTCCATTGTTCCCATTTGTAAGTCTAACCGTGTTGCCACTGTTTTTAATTCAGATCCCAAATTTAATATTACACTCATCAACTGCTCCATATTAACTGTTTCAAAATTCTTTTCACCCCTAACATTTCCCGCGAAACCAGTTTCCTTCGTCATAGCTGTAAAGCTATCTGAGTTCGATACTATTCCAGAATCTTCTGTCGTTAATCTCGGATTGTGAAAATTTTTTGATTGTGAAAAATTTTGAAATGGTTCCGGACTATTTTCCCGACTTATTACATTGTTTTCCACTTCATTATCCATCATACTGTTTTCCTCTGTTGGCGAGTTTGCCATGTTAACAATTTCGTCATTCTCACTATTCATCATTTTTGCCTTTTTCATCGATCGCATAATCATTTACAATATATACAAAACTCGTCACTGTACGAAAATTATACACAATGACTCCTTATCTTCAACAATACCATTCACACGAAATATTTCTCTCAAACACGATTAACGAACAATTGAAATAATTGCACTAAATTGTCAAACATGTATACAAGACAACAAAATTAAATTCTGAAAAAAAAATACCATTAGAAGAATGACAATTACCAAATCTACACATGCAATATAGACTACAATTACTAAACAACAAATTACTACAACAATACTACTGTCTACTATTTTTACAATCAGAAGATTCCAAGGGACGATCCTGGCAGGGTCGCCACATGCATGGGGGCTTAATTATATCAATGAAAATAATTTTTTATTTTTTGATTTAATTGCTGTATGTCCGATTACGTAGTCTCGTAAACGGTTGGCCCTGACTAGTTTTTGTCCGCAATCTGACTGCATGGAACAACAACAAAGAATGAAATGAAAATTTTCGTTAACACAATTAATTAATTAAGTCCCCAGCAGCTATAAAACCAACGCAACAACAAAGCAGAAGTGTAACTGTTCTGTGTGTGGAAGTGTGATTCAACGTACACATCTGGCACGGTTCTTCTTCAATAAGACAAGAAATTTTAAATATCATTTATACTGACGTTATAAAAAAAATTAGAAATACTATAATTGCGCAAGAAAACCAGAATTACACTCTAATACAAGAACACAAGCCAGATGCTTTGTTGACTGAACCTGTAATGACGCATTATTCGGGACATTGAAATAATGAGAAAAAAAAAGAAAAGTAGTTTGTTACCTTCATTTATATTGATGAAAAGCACTCTAATCATTACAATATCTCCACACCGACTCGCTACTACCACATCTCAACAAGAACTGACTACTGCCACATCTCGACAAGCACTCTTCACTACGACATCTCAGCAAGCACTGACTACTACGAGTTCTCAACAAGCACTGCCCTTCGCTACTTCTCAATAATCACTGCCAGTGGAGGCGGCGAAACAAAACTCTCTGGCGCTGTGGCTCAGTGTAGCCACCTTTCAGCGTCTGGTGCACAAACGGCCGGATAAACCGTTTTATCCATAGCGTGTGGAGCGTCTGCAATTATGAGATGGTTTTGTGATGTTTTGGGGGAGGTATTTTCCTTGCCATGACTTCAGCCTGCTTAATCATTTTGACATGAAGATGAGCCAGGATGTTTACTGCAACATTCTCGGTGCCCAGGTTCTTACGTTTCGTCTACATCTTCATGGTAAGTATTCTGTGGAAAGTCCCGTCTTCCATCGTGACAACAGCCGTGTCCATAGGGTGGTATGCATGCTGCCCACATTTGAGGAACATTCATTCACCTTATCTCATGTGGATTGTTTGGCGTTAGTACTAATTCGCGTTATAAAAAAAACTGATTAAAATCGGAAACGTATTATGAAATGCATCTTCGACTTACAATTACGTATAGCAGAAATCTGTAGACGAGTATATCGCCAAGTCTCGACGCCTGTTTTACAAAGATAATCCATTTCTCTATTGTTCTTGTCGTGGCCAGCATACTAGAAATTTGCCAATATTTGAAGCACTTAATTCAGAACATGGGTACTATGAGAGGTGAATTATATATGTTTGCACGTGCACAAAGACAGTTGGCAAAACTTACTTGATAAAAAATAAGGTGAAACTTCCTAAAAACTTAAGATTGTCAGTGCTATTATTTATGAAAACAGCCATAATCGTAATTATATAAATTTTTTTAGTAATTTCAGAGTTATGTTTCAACACTATTGGTGCTTCATTCCAGAGAGGAAGACATGCATGTATGTTTTTTAAGGAAAGGTTAATTTATAATAGAGGGGTGCTTGGGAGCGGCAATGGAGACTGAAATCTCTATTTTTCAAGCTAAATGTGCTATTTTAGATTGTCAGCCAAGTTTTTAATGGTTCAAATGGCTCTGAGCACTATGCGACTTAACTTCTGAGGTCATCAGTCGCCTAGAACTTAGAACTAATTAAACCTAACTAACCTAAGGACATCACACACATCCATGCCGGAGGCAGGATTCGAACCTGCGACCGTAGCGGTCGCTCGGTTTCAGACTGTTGCGCCTAGAACCACACGGCCACTCAGGCCGGCCCAAGTTTTTAAATTACTAATCCTGTAATCTGTATGGTATGTTAAAGGAAGTCATTACATTATTATTGTTATGGTTACTTCTTCAGAACTGACCTCGAACAATCCACAAGTGTCATTGTTTCACACTTATCTGCAAATGACCCACTAAATCATCTTAATACCATAGAGAATGTCTGATACTACTTGAGGTTGAGGGTAAACAACATACTCGCAACTTGTAGTAGCTCTACAGTGCCCCTTTTGGAATTTCTGGTAAGGTCTTATGGGACCAAACTGCTGAGGTCATCGGACACTACTTAAACTAAGGACGACACTCACACCCATGCCCGAGGGAGGACTCCAACCTCCGACAGGGAGGGGGGGGGGGGGAAGCCTCGCTGACCGTAACAAGACGCCTAAGACAGTGTGGCTACAATGTCTTTGTAGGGGCGGTTTTAAAGGAATATGACAGATCCGGAGAAAGTCGACGACCCTCTCGACCTCTCGAAGCCGAATTGAGGCAATATCCGTGCTGTAGGTGGTGTTACACTCTGTTAGCGCGATATCTCCTGGCTGTGACTAAGCATTTATGCAATATGCTTATTTTGAAGAAAATAGCAACCATAAATGGAAATGACCACATTCGAGGAAACGACGATATATGAACTGTAATGGAAATAGAATATCAGAGTCGAATTCCATAGTATTGATCACTCAGACGACTACTTTCAGCGCAACATTTGCCTCATCTTCAGGTCATACTATTTACCAGATAAGTTCTTCCAGTCATTGGCTCATGTATGTATCATGGGACCCATACATAAACTAGGTGCAACGGACCGTTATTTATAAGGAGTATTTATTCCGAACGTATAGTAACCATTGTGCCCATATAGACATATGTACTGTGTTGATTTGTGCATAGGCATGCGAGACGATAAATTAGAAAAAAGAATCTGATGAATCACGGTGACACTCGAGTGAATCGCGTGAATCTCCGACGGATGCTGGATGATAGATACAGTGGGACGGTGTGTAACGAGAGAGTGACAGCGTGTCGCAAGCGCGGAATAAGGAGAGGTGGGGAGGGGTGGCAGGGAAGGGGAGGAGAGGAGAGAGCAGCGCAGAGACAGGGCGGCACTTGACCTCACATCGTCGTTGCGACAGCGCGGCGGGACTTGGTCCTGGGGCGGCCGTGACGTGCATTCCTCAGCGCTGCGCAACGGGCCCGGCGCCGCCTCCTCCAGGTACCCACAGTGGTCACTGTTTGCTCACATCTCAGATCGACGTGGAAGCTATAGCCGCAGAGGTGTGAAGGCTTTGGTCGGGAAATGTACTAAGTGCGGTAGCTTCTGAGACAGTCAAGTTAGCCAGACCTAGATCGAAACTTCTTCCTCTCCTCAATACTTCCTCTCGTCTTGACACTAATCTTTTGTTGCTCTTGTATTTTTTGTCAGTTTTAATTTCATCGATGAACTCCAGTCTCGGTGGTCGTCTTTGTCTTCTTCCATCGGTGTACGGGGTAGCCGCACGGTCTAGGCGTCTTGCCACGGTGCGCGCGGCTCCCTGAGTCGGAGGTTCGAATCCTCCTTCGGACAGGAGTGTTTGTGTTGTCCATAGCGTAAGTTAGTTTAAGCTAGATTAAGTAGTGTTTAAGCCTAGGTACCGATGACCTCAGCAGTTTGGTCCCATAGGAACACACCATAAATTTCCAAATTTTCCTTCTTCCATGCATCAATCCAATCAAAGTGTGAACCGGGTATACGGCGAAGTTGGTGGTTAGCCACGTTCCTCCTTCTAGCAATGACTATCTCGAATAGGCTCCTTGTCTCTCCTGATCTTCATAGCAGATCTTCATAGCACAAGGCCGGTTGAGCCTCAATAACTCCGCGGCATCTTCCCCATCCTCCTCCAAGATTGCACTATTATCTTCTTCACTTTCCTCAGAGTCCAAGCTTCTGCCCCATAGAAGTACACTACAAGCCAAAAATCTTCGATCACCTATCAGAACTTGGATTTATGGTTAAAGCAGGGAATTTAGGTTTGAATATTCTATCATATCCGCGTTCTGATAGAAAGTATAAACATGTAAAGACTAAGGGTCTCTGTTGAGTATTTGACTGGTTGTGCGCATAGAGGGGCGCATCAGCAACAACAACAACAACACTGACGTCCCTTTATCTGAGACAGATCCAATCGAATAGGCCTCTTTCCTTCAGCGGTCTGTGCAGCAATCAACTCGCAATCGTTTACAGTACATTCTGTGGATCTAGCTGTGTGTTTGTATACCTGATCAGGTTCATGCCATATTACCTAGGACACTGGGACTGAAAAACGTGCAGTAATTATAAAATTATAGCTCTACATAGGGAAGGCTACTGTAGTAAGATAGCCGCGCGGGATTAGCCGAGCCGTCTAAGGCGCTGCATTCATGGACTGTACTGCTGGTCGCGGCGGAGGTTCGGGTCCTCCCTCGGGCATGGGATGTGTGTGTTTGTCCTTAGGATAATTTAGGTTAAGTAGTGTGTAAGCCTAGGGAGTAATTACCTTATCAGTTAAGTCCCATAAGTTTTCACACACATTTGAACATTTTTTTATAGTAAGACAACAGCAACAAACGGTGGCATAGCCCAATCTATAGTAATGCATATCTTGCAGCGATTCAACGAAACTGATGCTAAGGAAAGTGTTTCGCGAGCTGGAAGTCTCCGAATAACATCGTACAGGGAAGATCAGTTCACATGTGTACAGAGTAAACGTCAGAGGACTCATGCTGCACGGGAAATTCGCGAGGAAGTAAATAGTATGAGAGCATCTCCAATCTCTGTCACAACAGTGCAACGCCTTCTTCATGAACAAGGTTTAAAGCGGTACATAGCGAGCAAACAACACTTATTACAAAAAAATGTGAAACATAAAAACTGGAGTATGCAGCAATGGTCCAAGGTGCTCTTCACGTACGAATTTAAGTTTTAAGTATTTGGAAGACATCGTCGAATGTTTGTTCCTCGAGATCGTGGAGACTGTACGAAGGGTCAGTGAGTGACGCCAGCTGTGAAGCATTGTAGAGGGTCAGCCATGGTGTGGGTCTGCTTTGTTGATGATAAAGTCAGAGATGTAATGAAAATAAATGGGAGATTAAAGAATGAAGTTAAACACAGGACAGTGATCACCAATGCAGTTCCATCTGGCAAGAGACATAGCGGTTGTGGATTTGTTACGGAGCGGGACAGTGATCCCAAACATACGTCTAAGCTATGCAGAGGGTATGTCAATAGCAAAGAGAATCATGTGGAATTGAAAAAATATGATTTGGTCACGTCAGTCGCCTGGCTCAAATCCCACTAATCTCTAACGGGACGAACTTGACAGGGGTCAGGAAATTGTGGTTTTCTAGTATTGAAGACCTACGGAATAATTTACATATGTGCTGGGCTTCAATACCTGCAAAAACACTACAAAATTCTATCTCCATAATGCCAAGAGCTTGTGCAGCTGTTCTGAGGGCAAAGGGTGGATGCTTTGAAGAGACTAAAACGTAAACCATATTGTACTGTGTTTAACGATAGAAAGCGAAAATATTTATTTTGTTGTTTTATTTAGTTTGTAATAGTTTGTATGATGTGTGTGCCATTCAAATTAAGTATATACATTTTATCATGAGTGAGCTAAAATGTTTGGCTCGTAGTGTATATACTTAAAATATAGCACTTTAAGAATTGTTTACTGGTAAAAGTAAACAATATTTGACTCTATTCTTTTCCTTGACTATTCTAGCGTTAACAACCGTAGTATACTTTTACCATTCGCTGGGATATAACTTCTGAGGTTACTGAAGGTTCTACCTTCATTGCGTATGACTGAGTCGCTCTCTGTCTCTTCTTTGTCTCACGATTTTCGTTTTGCTTCTGTTGATATTCATCTCGAACTTCTTCAATGAGATTTGATTCGTCTTCTTTAGGTCGCCTTCATTTTTTCCCAATAAGGCAATGTCACCTGCAAAACAGGTAGTTCGAAACTTTCTCAATTACCTGTTATCCCCGGGTTGGTTGTTTCTGAGAATCTCTTCGTTGCATTTTCTGCACTGTATTCCCTGCATCGAAACTACGCAGCAGATTAATGACTTATCAGCATGGTCTTAGGAGGTTTTACAAGCTAATGTTGGTACACAGGGGGTCTCGAATTTCTGCCTCAGAAAATACCACACAAAAACAGTTAAAATTCGGTAACGTACAGATCAAATTCGACACCGTTCACAGACTAATGTAGAATCTGTCCTTCATAACTTAAATGACGAATGGGGCGACAGGAGAGGCATCTATCCAGGAAGTACAAATAAAATAAGTCTGCAAAGTCTTGAGAAACGAGTGGGTCGTTCTAACACTTCTGTCTTTCACTATAGTCTTCATAATCACCTTGAGTGATTCGGCAACTGTATAGATATTTAAGATATTTCTCATTTATTGTTCCATCCCAGTAGCACATTTTTAATTACATTACATGTTTCAAATCAATTGGCTCTAAGCACAATGGGACTTAACATCTGAGGTCATCAGTCCCCTAGACTTAGAACTACTTAAACCTAACCAACCTAAGGACATCACTCACTGCCCGAGGCAGGATTCGAACCTGCGCCCGTAGCAGCAGCGTGGTTCCGGACTGAAGCGCCTAGAACCGCTCGGCCACAGCGGCCGGCCATTATATGTTTCGATCACTCTAGATCATCTTCAGGTCTAAAGAGTTGCGTCAGCAACCGGTCTTGTCTATTCAGAACGACATGTCAGAGCACTTTGACATGTGCTCCTTGAGTAGACAAGACTGAACTCCTTAGATCTGAAGATGATCAATAGTGATCGAGCGAGGTGACGTAGTGATTAGCACACTGGAAACGACGGCTCAAATCCGCAACCGACAGTTACTTTACTTGATTTCCCGTGATATCTCTAAATCTCTCCAGGCAAATGCCGATTTCCGTCCCCATACTTTAAACAATCCAAGCTTGTGCGCTGTGTTTAACAACCTCGTAGTCCACGGGACATTAAACTCTAATCTTCCATCCAGTACCTAGTCCATCGTCGTCAAAGGTAATATTTTCGTTCTTGGTCCGCTACTTTCGTGAAGTCTCAAATTTTCTAACTCTATAGATACATTTTGGTGAAAGCTATCGCCTTGACTGAACGTGTTTCAGTATTTCACCTTTCTCTCTCTCACCCCCTCTCTCCTTGCACATACCCTGTCATACGGGGCCCACTATCTTTCACTATATTGCAGGTTTTAACTTTGCGGCCGGGTTGTTGCCACAGGCGTCACTAATCTAAGAAAGCGAAGTCGTGTGTGACAACAGCCTGACATTAGCGTAAACTATATTCAGTGCGTTAGGTCTAGTTATTTTTTAACTCATTTTTGCGAGGCGTTGATTGGAGAATAGAGCATCTGTCTTAAGACAGTGGAAACCCGCCCTAAAACCACACTTAGGTTTACCGGATTACCATAACAAAGGTCGTTAATCGATTTCACGGATTCGATGTGACTCTGGCTCGCTTTCCTGCTTCATAAACTAGGGCGCTGCGTATTAGACGAGCAGGTAGTGTTTTCGGATTATCTACTTCGATAATTTCCTTTAGTGATGCTATCCCGTAAGTCACTTGCCTGTATCACGACAAAGATATTGCCAAATATATTTTTTATCCGTTCTCTAGAATGACATTCACTATTGCAGATTTTAAAAAAGGCCGTTCAGGTAAATGCATCGTTTCCATCCTTTCCGCAGCTAATCAGCAGCGTGCACTGGTTGTCCGGATAAGGTAGATTATTTGAAAACAATGGTCATTCTGAACATCTCATTGTCTTTCAAAGGTCTTAAGAACCAAAGTCTTTCACTAAGGGACGTGAAGTAATTTACTGGCATGCCTTTTTAAGAGCCGTCTTCTTTTTGCTTAGCTAAAGTATTATTGTTTGAGTGTGATCTTCATTGAAAAAACTCTTCCGGTATCTGCATATATCAACATTCTTACATTCTGCAAAATGTTATATTGAATGTACTAATGTAGTTCAAAAACACTCTCAGAAACACTAATAACTTTTTCGATTATTTTTCAACTCGCTAAAAAAGGTAATTGACGTCTTAGTCATCCTTTACACACATTTCATAACTATACCTATCCCCAGGGGACTCGCCTCTCTTTCGAGGCTTCAAGCTTGGCTACCATGGGGCCCCAGCCTTTGCAGCATTTTCTCCCTTCCATACTGCATGCCTGTCCTCTTGCTGTTCTTTTTACCCTCTCCTGCGCAACATGTGTGGGACGTTTATGGCAAGCTGTTCCGCATTTTCAGCAGCCGACATGAAAACAGTCTCTTCGCTGTTTTTCGTTCCTTTTTTCTTTCTTCGTTCCCCTTATCATATCCTTCGGCGTTTGAGGTTCTTCTTTTTCTTCTTCCTCCATGTGCGCTCCTGAAGGCCAGCCCACGCGTCTGACGCATAGCGGGTGACTGGGTAACTCGTAATTCCCAGCCCTGGGTTGTCAATAGGGTTCGTACGTACTCCCCTGGTACAGGCCAGGCCCAAGTAGTGGTGACTGCCTGAGCTGCTATCTTCCCAAATTGCCGATTGGACCCTTTGTCAGGTGTTCGAGAGGAGTGACTTGAAGGGTGAACAATCACCTAAGACATGTGCGGCCCCTTCTGAGGGGGCCCCCACTCGGAAGGAGCGCACCATCGGAGACGCTGGCAATCATGAGGGATTTTCTCGCAATGAGCCAATCATCTTCTTTACAGTCACCGTCTACTAAATGTAATAGAAATGAAGCTAACGATCCAAAGACCCTCCCAGCTGCACCACGCTTCATTGTGGTTTCATGCAATGAAGACGGTAAGTCCTTTGCTACAGTAAATGCGTTTATTATTCAGAATGGTGTTGATGCAATTGCTGGCACTGTGAAATCCTGCTCTAGTTTACGCAATAGCACTTTGCTTTTGGAGACTACTTCTGATTCTCATGCACAACAATTGTTTGCAGCTTCGCTCCTCCACGGCTATGCTGTTCGTGTTGAGACCCATCGAACACTGAATTCTTCCTCTGGTGTTATTTACACTAGGCTGCTCGATGGTCTGAGTGAGGCAGAAATCCAAATGTACCTCTGATCAGAGTGTCATTGCAGTCCATTGGGTGATGAAAAGGTTAGATGCACCCTTAGTGCCCACACGCACTCTCATTCTCACTTTTGATAGAGTGGTGCTTCCGTCAAAGAGCAAAGCAGATTATGAAGTTGTCACAGATCGACCACACATTCCGAACCAGATGCTCTGCTACCAGTGTCATCGTTACATTCACAATCGAATGCCCTGTCGACACCTAGCTAAATGTGTCACCTGTGGTAGGGATACCCACTAGGGTGATTGTCTGTATCCTTCTTTCCACAGCACCAACTGCAATGGCGACGATGCCGCCTCCACCCGAGATTTCCCATGTATCTCGATGAGCGGGCTCTCCAGAAGATCAGGGTAAAGGATAAAGCGCCTTACCCAGTCGCTTGCAAGTTGTCAGAAATCCTGCATGCTACCATCTGGCACTTACTTGCTGTTCCTGCTACATCTCACTCCACGAAGGACGTGGCCAGGTGGACATGCAATCTCAAACTTAGCACCGCAGTTTGAAATCGCCCAGTTTCATGGTAATATCCCCGTCTCCCCCTCCAGCTGTACAACAAGCCACCAACTTTCACCTCTTGGGGAGAAGTCACCTATACAACCGGCAGGTCATAAAGGACAGAAGGAATACTACTGCAAAAACTTCCTACACGCATCCAGCCAACAAGCATCTGAGTCTTTCTCTGCCACACGGAAAAACTTCAAGAAGTCAAACAAAGGCTAATGGTGTTCTCCTTCGCCGACTCAGAGATCTTCTTCGAAGGTTTCGCCATGTAATATCCTCGCCCAGCCGACCTCCGTGTCGCTGGTGCGCACCGCCAATCTTTTTTCTGCCCTGGACTTTGCAGACTGGCAGAAGGAGAATGCCGGCGCCTCTGTAGATCTGGAGCTGGATCCTCTAGCCTCTGCGCCCTATGGCAGTGAGTCTTCGAAGGCTGGCACTCGGCAGCCGCCTAGATGACACCCTTTCATTTTTTTTCCTTCTCCCCTTTCCCTCGTCATGGTCCTCCTCCAAAGGAATGTTTGCCGCCTTAGATCCAACAAACGGGATTTAGGGCAGCTCTTAGAATCACAGCGTCCATGTGTTCTGTGCCTCCAGGAAACAAAATTACGTCCTCACGATCTCTTTGAGCTCTCACACTTCTTCCTGGTCCACTTTGACCTTCCCCTTGAGGATGGCATTCCATTTCATGGGGGAGTCACGCTGCTCATCTGGGATGATGTACACAGTCAGCCCATATCCCTGACTACTGGGATTCAGGTGTTCGAGTCTGCATTTCCATTCCTCACTTGATCTTTTCCGTTTGTACCGTTTACATCCCTCCATCATTCAATGTCATCAGGGCAGACTTCCTCTTACTTATTGGGCAACTCTCTCACCCCTTTCAGCTGCCTAGTGGCTTTACTGTGCTCCATCCCCTTTGGGGCTCTCCCAAACCTGTCAGAGAGTTGCCCTCTTGGCTGACCTTCTCAATCAACTTAACCTCATCTGCGTCATCAGAGGAACACCCATATTCCTTTCCATCTCCACTCACGCCTATTCCCATTTGGACCTCTCCTTCTGCACTGCCCAGCTTGCCCAATGTCTCGAGTGATCCGTTATCTCTGACATGTAATTTAATAACCATTTCCTGTGTGCTATCCGACTGCTGACTCCTACCCCACATGCGTGCACCCCAAAATGGCAGCTTTCTAAGGCCAACTGGAAGCTTTACTCCTCCCTGGCGACCTTTGACGAACAACATTTTCCCAATTGCGATGACAAGGTAGAGTATCTTAGAAACATTATATTTACCGCCGCAGAACGTTCCATTTCTCGAATTTCCTCTTTGCTGCGCCGTGTCCTTATCCCTTGATAGACTGAGGCATGCCGCGACGCAGGTCGCACGTGGTGACGTGCTCTCCGCGTTTTTAACCGTCATCCTACGTTGGATAACTGCGTTCGTTACAAACAGTTACGTGCACAATGCCGTGGCGTTCTTTGAGGCAGCAGAAAAGCTAGTTGGATTTCGTTTACTAGTTCTTTTAACTGTTCCACTCCCGTCGTGTGGGCCAACCTCCAATGGCTCTCTGGGACGAGGGTCCCCGAGGGTCAATTTCCGCCCTGACAGTAGCAGATGATGTCATAGTGGACCCTACAGCTATCTCCAACACCTTGGGCCGCTATTTTGAGGCGATTTAAGCTCCACCCGCTATCATCAAGCCTTCCTCCATCGTAAAAGAGTGGAGGAGGGGCAGGTGTTACCTTTCTCTTCTCAAGATCGTGAGTGCTACAATGCCAACTTTACTATGAGGGAGCTAGATCATACTTTCACTTCAGACGATCCTCCGCCCCAGAGCTGGACGATGTTCACAGGCAGATGATGCAGAACCTTTCTCATGCGGGCAAGCACTTTCTCTTTCATATGTACAATCGCATCTGGGCAGAGGGCACGTTTCCCAGACGCTGGCGTGAAGCCACTGTCATACCCATACCTAAACCTGGCAACGACAAACACCTTTCTTCTAGTTATCGCTCCATTTCTCTCACCAGCTGTGTTTGCAAAGTGATGGAACATATGATTCATACCCAGCTTGTATGGTGGGTCGAGTCTCGCAATTTATTAACCATTGCACAGTGAGGATTTCGAGCACGCCGTTCTGCAGCTGACTATCTCGTCACTTTTTCCAGCCCATGTCATGAATGGTTTTCTGCGGAAACACTAGACTGTGGCCATGTTTCTCGATTTGGAGAAAGCCTACGACACCAGTTGGAGGGCTGGTATCCTCCATGCTCTTCACACACTGGGCTGCCGGCCGGTGTGGCCGAGCGGTTCTAGGCGCTTCAGTCTAGAACCGCGCGACCGCTACAGTCGCAGGTTCGAATCCTGCCTCGGACATGGATGTGTGTGGTGTCCTTAGATTAGTTAGGTTTAAGTAGTTCTACGTTCTAGGGGACTGATGACCTCAGATGTTAAGTCCCATAGTGCTCAGAGCCGTTTGAACCATTTGAACACATTGGGCTACCGTGGCCGCATGCCCTGTTTCCCTCAGCCATTTTTAGAAGACTACGTTTTCAAGGTAGGTGTGGGTTATGCCTCGTCGGACACCGTTATCCAGGAAAACGGTGTGCCTCAGGGTTCCGTCCTGAGCGTCATCCTCTTTGCTATGGCCTTTAACCCTACAATGGCCTGTCTCTTGTCGGGCGTCTCCGGCACCCTTTTCAGTGACGATTTTGCAGTCTGTTGCAGTTTTCCATGGACTTGAGTGGCGTCTTCAGCGATGTCTCGATCGTCTTTACTGATGGAGCATCCACAATAGATGTCACTTTTCCACTGATAAAACCGCTTGTACGAATTTCTGGCGGCGCTGTTGGTTTCTCCAACCTTCTTGACATCTTGGGACTGCTACTCTTCCATTCGTTGAATCTACGAAATTCCTTGGGCTCATGCTCGACAAAAAACTTTCTTTGTCCTCCCACGTGTCTTACGCGGCCGACCGTTGTACGCGGTCCCTCAATGTCCTCGTTTTTATAAGTCCCTTGTCGGTGCGAAATTAGACTATAGATGTGTCGCTTATGCATCTCCATGTCGGTCCCTCTTACGCCTTCTCAATACTATCCATCATCGTGGCATTTGTTTGGCCACTGGTGCCTTTTACACCAGCTTATTTAAGAGTCTGTAAGCCGAAGCTGCTGAACTACTGCTGTCATACAGCTGTGACTTTCTCCTCAGCCTATACGCATGCCGTTCGTCTGCCATCCCTGGCCACCCGTCCTATGCCTCCTTATTCGATGACTCCTCGCTACTCCAGCCTCGCTCTTTGGCCGTACGTTTCACGACCTTCACATGGATCTTCGCGATAATATTTTCGTGCACACTGATGGCTGTTGGACTGACCACGGTGTCGGACCTATCGCCGCGAAGAGGCGTATTGCGCACTGTCTCTTTAGTCATCTACGTTTGTTAAGTGGTCTCCCCAACCACTTTGTACTCATTGCCCTCTACCTCTAACCGTTAGCTATTTCCAGACGGAATGCCCTTTTTTAACCATTTACGTTCTCATTTATGTTTGCCATCAGAGTTACCGGCCCTTTTAGAGAACGACTCGCCGATTTTCGACCACATTTTACGTTTTATCCGCCGTAGCAATACGGCGAAGGACATATCTTTAGTTCAGGACCTCCGTTGTCTCTATGGCGTAAGTCCCTGTTTTTAGGTGTCTCTCGTTCCGTCGATAGGGCTTAACGTGTAATTGTTCTTAACTCCTTTTCCGTCTTCGAGTTCCACGGTTCTGACCTGGGCGCGTATGACTCTAGTCTTTTCTGCGCCCTAAAACAAAACAAAACATAACTCTACCTGACGTGAGTAAAGGAAATTCTTTTATTAATTTTCTTCGAGTTTACTTTCTTTATTGTTTTCATTTCTTTGCTAGCAATTTCGAGGCAACTACAACTTCATCTTTGGGCACATTTACACCGTGACATTTGTGATATAATTACCACCACAAGCATATCATGTTAATGCACTCCAGTAACTGCATGTGTGGTAACTACATTTCACTATAGGACGTCACGCTACGTGCATTCAAGTTATAGCAACTCCGATTTTTTTATGAGGACTGAAAACAGATAGACGCATGTGTTTTGTTATGTGAGAATTTTTTCTCACAATCAAACTTATTGCTTTAGAATTCTTTTACTTCTACATTACAAATGATAATCACATACTGAAATATGCAATTTTGTTGTCCTTTAAGTCATCAGATCAACCTCAGTTTATTATCAAGCACAGAAATAGTTTATCGCTTCACCAGCAAATAATTTTAAGAATTCTGTCATCAACTGCCAGAGTTTCTTCTAGCTTTTCCTGAAGCCATCAACACTAGAATTCTGCCACTTCGTAACACATTCAATAGCACATATGTTTCTGTCGTTGTTGCTTTGGCCAGCTATATTTTGCTCTCCTTTTTTTTCTTTCTTTGTGAAAAACAGCACATGTACCAAAATCAAATTTTCTCTCTAGTGGAGTGTGTGCTGATACCAAACTTCCTGGCAGGTTGAGATTCTGTGCCGGACCGAGATTCGCATGTGCGACCTTTACCTTTCTCTTGCCAGAGCTAGATAAAGAGATGAGGTACTTACGAAAGTAAAGGGTCGTGAGTCCTGAATCGTGCTTGGGGAACTCAGTCGGTAAGCACTTTCCTGCGAAAGGCAAAGGTTCCGAGTTCGAGTCTAGCTCCGGCACACAGTTTTAATATGCCAGGAAGTGTCAGCATATTTTAGGAATAATTTACTTGCAACCTGAAATGAAAAGTTTAATTTACTCATGGAGGTGAAATGAAAGGTAATTTAATTTCATAACAGAAATATCATTCTTGATTTAAAAATAACAACTAAATGTCCCCGAAACTCTGTTTGTATTTAGGATGCTCCTTTAAATAAAAATACTCTTCGCTGACATATTGTACGCAGTCTTCTAAGTTTGGATTTGCCTTCGTAGCCGCATTAACTACATATTATCCAATGAGCCAATAACTTATGTCTTGAATTACGATATAAATTATAATCTGGTAGGAATACATCTTTTATTGCAATGTAATTTTCGGATTGCCAGTATTTTCCTCGTACAATTCCAAATTCAAATTTTATCTTTGCAGGTTAGAACATGTTCTACATTCTCCAGCAGTTGACAGCAGTCACAACATGGAGTGAGCTGTAGGTTTATTTCATTTAGCTTTT
The DNA here is from genome assembly GCF_023864345.2 of Schistocerca serialis cubense. Taxonomy (NCBI): domain Eukaryota; kingdom Metazoa; phylum Arthropoda; class Insecta; order Orthoptera; family Acrididae; genus Schistocerca; species Schistocerca serialis. The sequence goes on along the minus strand of NC_064641.1, from coordinate 351,306,319 downwards.
CTCTCGTGGAAACTTTCTCATTAACGGCGTCCTACCAAATTGAGTTTAAATTTTATTTTAAAATAAAGTGATTAATATTTCGCCAAATTTTCGTCCAGTTTTTATCTTCATATTTCATCTCAGTTGTATTCCTGGGGCGAGCTTTCGTCAGCGCCGAGTATAATTAACTAGTATTATGTTTTCTGATTTTTTCATGTACAGGACTAAGTTCGACGTAATATTTTCAAGCGTAGTACAGTTCTGGACTTACTTTACTGACATTTATTGGAGCGCATCGGTCATTAAGGCGGTAGACATGTTTCGTGGTATGTTAACCTGGTTACTGTGCAATCATTTGTAAGCACGACTGAAAAACATCGGCGTACGTTGTGATTGGATACCTAACAACCTGTCCTCAATTTCAACGAGGTAACGTGGCAGTTTGAAACGATACTTTGAAAACATGGCCTCTCCAAACATACCAGCACGCCACCGCCAGAATGTTTTGCACGATAACAACGGAGACTGGTAGTACCGCAGCGATGTGGTAGATCTTGCTGATTATAAAACAGTAAACGAATAGTACTCTCTGCAGTCTGTCTAGTGACCTTACGTTATGATCTTAGAGCAGAGCTCGTACAGTATTCAGTATTGTCACAATACTCACTGGCTCCGTGTGGACGTCATACCCAGGACGTGAATCACATCAGTTTTTTGCAGCCAGAAGATTCTTATATATCCTGCTTAGTGTGTTATAGGCATTATTTTGGAATTTTGCGGATTACGATTAGCACCACAGAAGTCGGCATGATAAATGATGGTTCGACGTACTTCATTCATCTCAGTCTTATTGTTGACAAAGATACTAACATCATAAGCGTAAGAGTCACTCGCCGGTTTTGTGTTAAACCGCAAACCTTGAAATATAGCATGCAATTTGGAAAGTAGCGGCTGGATTACAATAACTTATAAAGTCATGAATAGTGAACATCTTTGCTTCACTGTTTGGTTTACTATATACAGCAGTCGTTAATTGCCCAGTGATTTTACTCTTAGACTGAAAGCCACAATACAATTTTGTATCAGTTAACTGAATTGATTATTGAAACCCATTTTTCGCATTGTACTCGGTAAAATATTTTGTTCATTCTGTCAGAACCCTTATTTAAGTCTAGAAACATAATAGCAATTTGGCTTTTTCAGATGCAAGTTAAAGACACAACATCTCTATAATCACAGAGAATATTCACCAGTGAGCTCCCAGTGAATGCACAGTCCTGGTATGCACCAATTACGTTTGGAATGATATGCTTCATTGTACTGTGTATCAAACGCGTTAAGGGTTTGAGGTCTGCGTTGAGAAGAGTAATTCTAAACCAAAACACTGATTTCAACCAAAGTTGGTGCACTTATCCCTTAATGTCATTCAACAATCACTGTTGCGGTACGAAACATCTGCCTATCATAGTTCAGGAGATATAACGTCATAAACGAAGAGACGCGTGAAAAACTGTCACATCATGCACGACGTTTAAATGTATTACTTCTATGCTACTAATTATATTCGCAGTAAATTTCGCAGACAATATCCACGTATGCCAGTAAACGTACCTACAAAACTGAATCCTGGTACCACACTTATTTCAGGTGATATGACGTCATAAATATGGTACCACACTTATTTCAGGTGATATGACGTCATAAATACTGAGATGGCTCAAACAACCGCATCATGCGTGACTTTAAAATTATTAATTCTTTGCTACTAACTCTACTCGCATCCAATATACTGCTCAACGTACCTACATAAACATATCACTGTACGACACATATTTCAGGAGGTACGACGTTTTAATCATTGAGTAGTGTGAAAAAATGCCGCATAATGAAAAAGTTGTATTACATTCATTTTGTACTGTACTAAGATACTCCTATAATCGAGCCAACTTAAGGAAATCCACTGTACGGCGCATATTCCGGGAGGTACGACGTTATAATCATTGAGAAGTGTGAAAAAATGCCGCATAATGAAAAAGTCGTAATACATTCATTTTGTACTGTACTAAGATACTCCTATAATCGAGCCAACTTACGGAAATCCCTGAAACATGGAAGGAGTCTTGACAGTTTAAAACTGAAAAACCCAAAGCCGGTAGACGAAGCCATAGCCGTCTACAGAGCTGTGAAGAGGCGTTGCCGTAAAGATGTTTACAAAATCGCGTTGTAGACATACGAAACAGCTGTGCCCAGCGTACGACGTTATAATCATTGAGAAGTGTGCAAGAATGCCGCATAATGAAAAACGTCGTAATACATTCATTTTGTACTGTACTAAGACACTCCTATAATCGAGCCAACTTAAGGAAATCCATGAAACATGGAAGGGATCTTGACAGCTTAAAACTGAAAAACCCAAACGGCTGTAGACGAAACCATAGCCGTCTACAGAGCTGTGAAGAGGCGTTGCCGTGAAGATGTTTACAAAATCGCGATGTAGACATGCGAAACAGCTGTGCCCAGTGTACAGAAATTGTCGGCGATCTCGGCACGACTGTTTCATCAATTTCGAAAGTGTTTTCACGAATACATGTTGATCAAATTTTTCGATATGAAACATCTAAAACATGTTTCAGTTTTCGCTTTCATTTCTAATAGAAAATTGGCAATGGCGGTTTTTGTCAGCTAGTTTTATATAAAACTCAACCGACAGGTCATCAGGACCTGCAGATTTCTTGCATTGTGACTCAAGGATTGTAGTTTTCATTTCCTCACCTGTAATAACCCCTGAAAGTATTGCGTTGTGATCATGATTGTTTGGGATGTTACATACGAAGTCATGTTCCGGTGTCTCATCTACCGCCGATTCAGGGTTAAGGTGGGTGTAGTATTGGACAACGCAGTTTTTTATGCCCGCCCATTACATGCTCTGGGAATAACGGTAGCCGCTTAAGGCATCCATTCCAAGTTTCTTTGATCTCCTGCTTCATTTCACCACTGTCTAGCACTGAAACATTTAGTTTCCACACCCCGGGTCCTAAGCGGGTTTTTCACGGTCTGTATTAAACAGTTAAGTCGTATGTACAACGATCGGAAAAAGTAAGAGGCCAAATCTCGCAGTCGACAATACGTTTTAAGAAGTCTTTGGTGACGCAGAATCTATCCAGTGTACTAGCAGAATGAATGCATGACAGAGGTAGCAGCACTGTGCGGCACACAGAGCTCTAGCGGCAGCGCCAAGAGTGAGGACTGTTCCTGATACTATAAGAGGCGAAAAGCATCCTCCAGGTGGGAGCCAAGAATGCCGACGGACTACCACAAGGCTGCAAGTGTGGCATTTGACATGTGATGACAGCATGAATGTGAACGTCTCTTCATCGACTGTGACAGAGGATGAGATTTTCCAGTGGTCAAATAAGACTCCTAAAGAACCGTCAGCAGCATCGACATTTTGCGAAATGTGTACGGCTGCAGAGAGGTTGCGTCTAGAAGTGACTCAGGTTTCACAGTTTTCGTGCGATTAGTTTGTGATATTACAGCATGAATGCACCTCGTACTTGGGGTAGTATATCACATTGGTCACAATACTAAGATACGAAGCTGTAGTTACTTCTAAATGGGCTGATAGATTAATCCTCTGTACCAAGCGCTATGAAAGCAACAAGAACATAGCTTACTTTCCTGAATATACTAGTCTACGCCCAAATCGTAACCAGTCATCTAAATAAGATCCGGATGAGCAGGTAATCCTACCACAATGAGCAGTTTGCCAACTAGGAAATAGTCCACTTTAGAGGTATTAACAATTTGGTCAGGAGGAGATTCGTCATTTTTGACTGCATTGTGAGCTGCTGTGTAAGTGCAGAAAGGGTATCTTGATCCATAATTGGCTGCAGCATTTCTAAACCCTTTAATTTGCCAATTTTCATGACACGTCTCCTTCCTCCATCCAAATCTGTTTCTTCTATCTAGCGGCTTATCTCGTTCAACTAATCTTTTCATTTGTCCGCTCTTCATCAGCAGTTAACACCGTATTCCCTCTTTCTTAAGACCCTAGGGTTTATCTAAGCTCAATTTTGCTCTTAAGACATTCACTCAAACAGACACTTTACACTTCATTTGGCGTAGCTTCACTGAAGTATTTTGTTTGGGTTTTCTTATACGTTTGAGACTATTTAGTTTATCTCTTTGTTCTAAAATGTATCAGTTCTTCTTGTACTTCCCTTAATCAATACCGTTTCTGGATTATTGTCCGGTGGTGCGCAGATGAATGAACTTTGTAGTCTAGAAGCCGGTTTTCGATATTTGTTGTTCAAGTTTACAATTTCACGAACTAAACTCCCATAACTTCACCATCTTTGGTCGTGTTTTATGCGTGTTTGAGACATCTGATTCAAGACTAGCTTATCCCAACAACAGTCATTTTCATAGGCATCATATTCGGCGTCAAGTCAGAATGTTTCTAATAAGTTGTATACACAAACCATCGTCGTGAGTCAATGTCTCTATTAGTGAAAACCGTATCAAAATCCCTACATTAGTTCCTGAGATTAGCCTTCACTTACGGACAAATAACATGAAGAGGGACTTCAAATTATATATATATATATATATATATTCATAGACATATGATACATTTTCTTTGCCTCTAAATGCATACAGTAGGAATCTATGTTAGTTTTCTTCCTGTTTTTATATTTATACCTAAATCTATGTCTGTACTCCGTAAGTCACCTTATGATGCGTTGTGGAGTGTACTTCGAGCAATGTAGGCTCTAGCAAATTGACAGTAAATCACATTGTAGTGCACAACATCTGTCTCGCAACGCCTGTCACTAGGGTTCGGTGAGTATCTTCTTAAGATCTTTCTATGTTTCATCTATCAACTCTGTATGTCATTCTATTTGTCATAGAAACGTCTCCTACAACATACCGTTATGTTGAGAATGTTTATTTATTCTCTGGGACGTGATTATTTATCTGTATTTGTATGATAGTAATTCGTCTTCTCTATCTACTTGAATAGTTTGTAGACTGTCCGACTTTTTCATTTCAGTATCCCTGGCTTACTTTGCACAGTTTCCTCACAAACAGTCCAACTCAAAGTTTTGCAGGTTTATACCTTCTGCTTCTGGCGGTTCATGTCATATATTCTGTAATTATTCAATTGTTGAGAATAATCCAACCTTAGGCGAAACAATGTCTTCAAAAGTCATTGTGAGAAATAAACAAAACTGTTGAATACTCAGCGACTGCGTATAGTATGAGGCCGATTCCTATTTTATCTTTATCTTTCAATAACTTCCGTAAGGAATCAAGAAACATATTTTACAGTATTTGTGTACTAGGTGAGCTATAGCTGTTTTCACAAATCACGCATACATCGTCTTTGCCGTACCTGTTTCTGTGAATGCACGTGTGCACCGTATAACGTAGTTACTGCAGTCATAACTTCGTTTTACTTCATCATCCCACAATAGGCATCCATTACTGTATATCGTAGAACACATTTATTCGTTGTCTGTTATTAGTTAAATACAACATCTGGTGACAGTTATCCTCTAGTTAGATCCGTTGATACCTTTCTTCCTAGTATGCATCGCGAAACACTACCTCCGTTAAAAAAGTTTAAAGTTAAATGGCCTGACGGCTTAACGGTTTCCTTATTTCACTTTTTCAGCACTTTAACAAAGTTGAATGCGAGGGAGTTTTCTCTGATATGTAGAGCTGGTGTGTCCAGTCGAAGAAATAATGGAGCGCAAAGCGTTCGACGGCTGAGGCAAGTAGGGGAGGATGACCAGGTTATTTATTAACACCTCGGAAATGTAGTTCTCTTTTGACACAAGAGAAGCTACGATGAAGGTTTGAAATAATAATACAGTTCGTTGGCGGAGGCAGTGGTAATGGAAAGATATGCATGCTTTAAACAAAAATCAAAAAGAAGCATTGGATAAACTGCATCGTTGCTATAAAGTCAGTGAACTGTTTTCTTTCTTTGATTTCAGTATTACCTCTAATAATAGTGTATTATTTCCAGAGAAGACGACGTTTAGTGACACACTGAAAAGGTGATAAACACAGCCCGAAATGGTAAGAAAAAATACCTGCAGAACCTTCTGGACTGACAAGTGAGTAACGTTGTTTGCTCTTCTCCTCGAACGATTGTACGTTAGAATGATATTCCTTGAAAATCACCGTCCCACTTACAATAATAGCGGAAGTCTACACTATAGACGAACGTAAACAGGAAAAATGTTAATACCAGCTAACAGTTTTCAGTAATGAGTTAGGATGTTCCCATTTTAATTTTGTTAGATTGAACCTGGGATTCTTCGAAATGTAGGTACTTGTGAATCTAGGTGGACGTCAAATGAAACACTCCTCTATTACTGACGATCTTTCCGTTCTTGATCCACATGTTGGTAACTGCATATTTCACTTTGTGATTTATACTTCCAAAAATATATCGTAAGATTCGTATGTCGAGTACGTCTCACTAGTCCTAAAACCTCATTTCCCAAGTTCTATAAATTTGCATATAATATCATTTTAATCGTCTTTTCACTTAACTATACACACGACGTATTACATAACACATGTGTTTTGCGATTTTTAGTGTATAATTTAGCTCCTTTAACTGGTCCAGGTTCCTACATTATTCGTTAATAGATATGAACATAAAGGGTTTGAGTGGCAAATGAAAGTTAGCTCTGAAGTGCTTTGTAGCTATTATTACAAATGGCTTCATCAGAAGGAATATAGAGAAGTGGGAAAGGGCGCATGGTTACTCTTCCGCTTTAATGTATAAACACGCTAATAGCTGAACAAGCAGCGAATATCTCGGCTCTTAGAACTGTTGTTCATCGCTGTGGGAAATTATAAGGAACGGAACAGGTACCTGAGATGGCAGTAGGAGATAGGTACAAAAAGTTGGCATTAAAATAGTGTTGCAATGTTATCTTAGATGAGAATGTGTGTCAGGTATATTTAGGCATAGGCAAGGCTCGGCAGGCTTTAAACAAGAAACCAATCGTTTCAGAAAAGTAGGAAAGAAAAGGAATATACTGTTGTTAATCTACAGAACTGGAATAGGTTTGGCCAGTTGTCAAAGGAAAAATTAGGTAACAAGTATCGGTTCAAAAACTTCTTCAGGCTATGTGTATATCTAAGCCAACTGGCTGAGAACATGTGTTCTTCGTGCTAGAATCACGTTGTGGTAATGGGTGGAACAAAACATCAGAACGTATTGTGACTGACCTGAAATGACGCTTCGGCAATGGGGTAGACAAATGTTAGATTTTTCCCGTTTTGAAGCGCTGTGGTTTGCCCCATTTGATCAGCTCCTTGAGTAAAGACAACATAGAGCTAGTTCTACTGCTTCTGTCATTTGCGTGATCTTACATGGTTCTAAAAACCGTTTATGGTACTAACAGAACGATTTCTAGGCGTAATGGTCCGTATAGGAATGGAAATAGGCTAGGTTGGAAGAGGAACGTTTAAGATGAGAAACTGGCACTTACGCGTATATCTGTCTAGGCATTGGTGTAAGGGAATCTCTTTTATAGTGTAAATATCAAAGTTCAAGTTTTAAGTATTGTGATGACTTAGTATAATTGAAACATAGGATTGTGGGGTATTAAAAAAGTCTGTTCTCAAATATTCGTGAAATAACTTGATGCGCCTAGAGCCTCTTACCATATCAAGTTAGTTGCCTCCTCAATAAAATTTGCAGTCAGAGTTGTAGGAACCAACAACATGGGTATTGACAACATTTTTACAGGCATATTGAGACTTAAAAGTCATGATTTAAATCCTGTATTTGCTAGTCACTCATATTACGATGCTTATCTGTTGGCATTTAATTCCTTGGTCCAGAGCATCAATAATAGTGAAAAACCACGACGGTAATTCACGGAAAAAGATGAATTAGATAAGTATTTGTGAAATACAAAATGGAAAAATGTGGAGAATACAAATGGGCTACATAGTAAGTATAATTTGTAACGTAGTCAGATGCGATCTCTAAAACTGATGCCTTAAAAACCTAAACTCCATAAGTAGGCTACGTACACATAAACACTGGCATCACAACATCATGCAGATTAATTGAAGACCTTATTAAACACGAACGTACACTGATGAAAGCATGCATAAATATCATTACACACAGTATTATAAAATTCTAAGTTATCAGAACATCAAAATGTATGAATATTAAAAGTAAACTCTTTAAGGAGCAGGTATGAACAGAGAAAAAAAGAATCAGTAAAATGAAGAATTTCTGTAACGCTAAATAACAATCTTACCAAAGGTTTCAAGAACTTCTTTTTTCTGCCAGCAGTAGACAATAAATGTTTGAACATCTCCTTAGTGGAAAACTGATATATCCTAAGAAAATAATGGAAAACAAGTCTGATAAAACTGAACTGTGAGATTTCACCAAACAGATAACACAGTAGTTGTAAGTACCCATTTCATAACTATCAGCATTTGAATTTCAGAATGGATTATGAGCTATAGTAAGTATATCTACCTTGATACAGGTAGATGATTCACTAGAGTCAATAAATGAAATTATTATTTAGACTGCATCATGACCTTATTGAAGGTGGTGATCAAGTGAACCACATTATCCTCATGCAAGGACTCAAATATTTTGGAATAGCAGACTTTGCAGCTCATGATTTTCCTCTTATTTGCATGACAGAAACCATTCTGTGTAAATTTCGAGTTGATCACATATAAAGAGGAACTCGAAGGTTGAATCAGTTGGACATTTTGACCACTGTGTTCAGTTTTGTGCCATTTGATCTTTCATTGTCAGAAGATGCAAACTTTCATTTCTTTTCTGACAGTGTGAGAATAAAAGCAGTACAATATCACCAAATGGTAAAGCAGCTGATGAAACATTTGGGTGGGTCAAGGCAAGTGTATTAGCCTTAAATTTAGACAAGAACCACGGCATATAATTCAATATTTCTCGTAGAACACAATTATCTGTAAAAACAGTCTATTCAGTCTATGGAATACAAGAGGTAGAGCTCAGATTTAGGGAGTATACATCACACCCTACAACTAATAAAGCAACCTAGTTCGTCTGCATGCACAGTGGACATGATCATAGTTATAACTTACTTAAAAATTAAGAAACTATTTCATTTTGCCTATGTGCATTCACTAATGAGTTGCAAGAGCATTTTAGGGGCAAACTGAACTTACAGTAACAATATTTTCAGAAAATAGCACATTACAAGAAATACAATTATTGTTATTAATGGATTGTTCTGTCGGTTCCTAGAGGAACATTGCCATATTAATAATGTTGTATTCAAGTTAATCTTTAGCACAAACAGGGGTGCGTAAGGTTGCAACTAAAATTTTTGATCACTTACCCAGTGATATAAAAGTCTGAGAGATAGCAGAATAAAATCTGAAAACAAACAGAAAAAGTTTCTCCCTGATATCTCCTTCTATTCAGTAGAAGAATTTCTGTTATCGCAACATGTAAAAGGTGGTGTGCAGTAATTACTAACTCACAACTGTATACTTAATAATAATAGTAATTATTATCATTATAGTCATAGTAATAAAATTATAAATGTTCAGCATGCAGCTATATTTAAAAATTAATTTGTGGTGTGGATGTAAAATCATTAATTCCACATCATTACAAATTATCATGCAAAACAATCCACAGTAGATGAAACTAACTAACTAAGACATACAAAATTTCATGATGTATGGAGCTTTGGGCATGTTCAATGTTGGTGTATGTTTACATTGAAAAAAGTTAGTTCTGACAATGAAAAATATATATGTTGGAGGATTTTAAGGTTTGAAGCAAAATTTCACAGTACCAATTGATAATGGCCTTGAGGTTGAAATTGCATTTTAAAAATAAACAATCTCTACAGGTAATCGGTAATATGATGTCCTTTAAAATATTCTACATGGCTTCAATACTAAACAAGAGTAGTTAATCAATACCTAAAATTAATCTGATTGTAGAATACCTGCTAGTAGCACTGTAATAGCAGAATATTTCATAAAGCCGCGTGATTAGTCTGAACTTAATAAAATGTAGGTCTTTGACTTCATTCTGTATCATAGAGCCCCATCACCACCAACCCCCCTTTGCAGGGTATGTTGTTGTGGTCTTCAGTCCAGAGAGTGGTTTGATGCAGCTCTCCATGCTACTCTATCCTGTGCAGGCTTCTTCATCTCCCAGTACCTACTGCAAACTACATGCTTCTGAATCTGTTTAGTGTATTCACTTCTTGGTCTCGCTCTACGATTTTTACCTTCCACTCTTGCAGGATATATGGCTAGTGATTTCTGTAATGAAATATAACTACTTGTTTACTGCTTACTAAAACTGGTAGATGGGTACTTTATTATGGGTTATTCATTCTGAGGTTAGATGATATCACATGGCCCAGTGCCAGGGCCAATGAGGTATTTGGGCTCTGTGGTGTCACAGCATGTGATTGTATGAGTTGCACTGAGTCTCCAGTGGGGAGCGAGATACTATCTGAGACCAAATTAGTACTTTATAGCTTCATGTTGAAAGGTGGCTACACTGAGTCACAGCGCCAGAGATTGCGCCAAAGATTATTATTCCGCCGCCTCCACTGGCAGTAGTAGTTCAGAGGTTGTCGTGGGCAGTGCTTGTTGAAAGGTTGTCGAGAGCAGTACTAGTGTGAGCATGTCGTGTGCAGTTGTTGTTCTGTTGGGCGATACAGTAGATGCTGTTCGGTTGGTGTAATGTATAGATGGAACATGTTGCAATGATCACCGTTATTTTTCGTCAATATATATGGAGGTAAAAAAAAAATTATTTCACATTTCCTTAATGACAATGCCTCTTTGTCACAGGTTCAGTCAACAAAGCATCTGGCTCGTGTTCATGTATTAGACTTGTAATTCTGGTTTCTATGTGCAATTATAGTATTTCTGGTTTTTCAATTAGTTCATTGTAAATGGTGTTTAAAATATCTCGTCGTGTTGAGGAAGAACCGTGCCAGATACGTGTACGTTGAATCACACTTCCACACACAGAACAGTTACACTTGTGCTTTGTTGTTTCGTAGCTTTTATAGTTGTAGAGGACTTAATTAATCAATTGTGTTAACGGAAATTTCCTTTCATTCTTTATTGTTATTTTATGCAATCGGATTGCGTACTAATACTAGTCAGGGCCAACCGGTTACGAGACTTCGTAACGGGACAAACAGCTACTAAAATTATTGCACAATAATTAAGCCCCCGTGCAATGTTTAAATGAACTCGTAATTTCGATAACATATGATAAAGTTCAGGGCACTATTGGGTACCTTTCCAATGACACTCTGATTTCCCGCCTGGCCCTGGACGAATCCGAGCGTTCGCGATATGTCACGGGCAAGACACATAGTGTAACGTCACAAGTTCGTTGCGGGGCCCGTATTTCCCGTGGGTCCCGACCCAGCGCGTGGCACAGTGAGACTCTGTGCAGCAGCGCCTGGCTCGGCCCGGCTCGGCCTGTGGTACCCTACCTACCCTGTCCGGCCTCTGCTGGCTTGTACTTTTCATTGAGTGATGGGCTCGCGGGCCGAGAGGTGGGGAAAGTGGCGCGGGCGGTTGTGCGAGGAAAGCCGCGGAACTTGGCCGCGATCCGCCGGCCTTGACACCGCCGCCGTGCATCTCACACGCGGACAGCTCACGCACTTTCTAACCCAGGACCCTCACGTAGGCCGGGTCTGCTCGCTAGTTCAGCAGAACTGCAGCTGCAGAGGGACAGAAAACGTTCTTTCCAGGCACCAAAACTTTAATGCCAATCTGAAGAATATAATGAGCTATGAGACATGGTTCTTCCAGAGACAACACACATACTTATTAACCCATCCTGTGCATCGAATATTCTGTGCGTTTAGTGGTAAAAAATCCATATTACCATGCTGATAATCTTCTCGGAAATTTAATCCTTGCTGAACAGCTCTAATTAAACTCTTTCTTTCAAAGTTAAGTTAGTGTTATTTTAATAAATACAGCAATTAGTCACTTTGTTACGTAAGCTTACACGCCTTTCGGGCTTTCACCCATCTTCAATTAGCGTAATACATATTTGTAACTATGTACTGACTCACGTCTCAAGTATGTATTACGCTAATTAAAGATGGGTGACAACCCGAAACGCGTATTAGTTTAAAAAAATACATAACAAAGCTGTTGGTTCTTGTATTTCTTAAAATAACATAATCCACAGCCATGGAGCTCAACAGTCAATTGAAATGATACGTTACTGTTAAACTAGTGAGTCTGAGATTATTTTCCTGTTTTTACCCTGTTGTTTATTACTCAAATGTTGCTATTAAAAACATTTATAAATGTTTTCCACAATCCAGCTCACAGTTAAAGAGATTTTCTAAAATCAGTATTAAGCATTGGCAGTGCAAAGAATTAACGTAACATTCTATTTACAGTAACATCATAAGAGACGTAGTTGTAGCTCAGCTGGACAAAGAAAACGAAGAAAATCCAACAATTTCCTTGTTGAAGGCAGAAATTCAGGAATCGCTTGAAGTGATAGGTCAAACCACGGAAATCCAAACCCTAGAAGGCCAGAGCGGGTTTCTAATCGGGCTCCTCTCGAATACTAGACGGGTACCTTAACCACCCGCTTTTCAATGGTGAGTGTTTTTGGTAAACTAACAGTTATTGCAACAAGATATTTAAGTTTAGAAATCTATGGACAATAATTGGAGTATCCACTGCAGTCATTCAATATGACGACCTGCGAGCCACAGCTTTCTCAGAAAATCCGAAAGGACATATATTATGGACAGAGTCAATCACAATCTTATGATCTATCCTCTACGATTTGCAATGGAGAAGTCACGTAAAATGGTGTGAAAAATATGCAAGAAGTTCGCGAGAGGGCTCGATATGCAAAAATTAGGAAAGCTGCTGATTCCAATGATAGCTACAAAAAGTATAGCTCAAAGAAATGCTAAGGCTTGTGGCATAATTGCTTGTTTTCGTCATCATTAAAATTTTTTGCGAAAACGTTTGGGTTTGGTGCATAAATGTCATTTATATCAATAAGATTTTCTTTTTATTGCACTGTTAGATGCTTGGCAAAAATGCAAGTCAACTGTGAACTTGGGTGCGAAGAGCTGTTTTGCTTATTTAGCTCTCTAAACCATTCGTATTCTATACTGTTTTGTTTATATATCTCCCTAAATATTCTTGTTCTGTATGTTTCATTCAAATTGATAAACTGTTATACTGGTCATAAAAATTATTTAGAACACTTGATAACCAGAGGATGTTTATTCAGAGCAAGTGAAGATTTGTACAAAGCACAGCAATGTATGGTAGTGAATCACTGACCGTGGGAAAACCACAACAGAAGTGAAACAAAACCTTTGCGATACTGAAAAAGAACGTTCACAATTAAGTGTACAGTACTGATAAGGTAAAGAATGAGTAGGTTCTCTGGAGAATCGGAGCTGAAAATAATATATGGAAAATACTGACAAGAAGACGTGACAGGATGACAGAACATCTGTTAAGGCACCAGGGAATAACTTCCATGTGCAAGAGGAAGCTACAGAGGGTAAAAAGTGCAGATGAAGACAGAGAGTGGAATACATCCAGCAAATAATTGAGGACGTAGCTTGTAGTTCCTACTCTGAGATGAAAGGTCGGCACAGGAGAGGAACATGGGGCGAGCTGCATCTAACCACTCAGAAGAGTGATGACAAAGAAAAAGAAAAAAATCACCTTGTGGATCTACTGGCTCTAGTACCTGGTGATTTCAATCCATATTTTCTTAAAGACTGTTCCAGTAAGAATATACCATTCAACCAGTCTATCCGACTGGCGGCTCTAATCACACGACATTTACATTTATTTAACATAATTCCTGTTACAATCTTCGCAACTAGGATATGTGGTTGCAGACAAACAGCCATCGATAATATGTTAATTGCGGTATACTGAACAAAATTATATTACAAAACCAATAGTCAGTGGCCTCTTTGACCAAGACATGCACTTCATTTTGATGAATGTTATACATGACAATACAAAATCTACTGAATCTGAATTCAAGAAGGTAGTCAGTAAACCAAAAACTGATTATTTTAGGACACTCCTCAAAGATTTGAACAGAAATGATGTTTTACACTGCTCTTAACATGAATGAAAAGTACAAAGACGTTCTTACTTTATTTGAACACTTCCTTCCCCACAACTAACTCAGATTACACCAAATTCTACAATGAAGCCTTGTATTTCTCCATGTACAAAGCCATCTTGTAAGACAGAAACAGCTCTGATGCTGACGGTACAGCACATTACAAGATATACCGCAAAATATTAAAATCAGTAATACTAACATCAAAGTAAATGCATTACGAAAAAAAGATAATCATCTCAGATTACAAAATAAAGACAGTATGAGATATCAAAGGAGGATACATAGAACCAGACATGAAGAGGATCGAATAGCATTAAGAGTAAATGATAAATGCTGCCATCGAATATCTCAAACAAGTCCTTACAAATGACTTCAGTACTATGAATATGACTCTCACTACACCAATAGAAGCAATGAGCACCGTAAAATCCATAAAATCAAGAATTTCTGGTGGTTATGATAAAATATTAACGAATGTAATTAAAGAGCGTGCTTCTGAGTTTAGTAACATATTAAGTTATCTGTGTAACCAGTCAATTATAAGTGGGACATATCCTGAATTTGTTGAAAAATGCTGGAGTTAAGTCTTTGTCTAAGAAAGTAAACAAAGAAGTACCACAAAATTTCCCTTCAATTTCACTTTTGCCAGCAGTCTCGAACATTTTAAAAAGGATAATATAGTGTCTGTTTCTTAACCATCTGACAACAAATACTGTATTGTCAAACTCACAGTTCGGATTTCTAAACTGGTACTGCGAAGGCTATCTACACCTACAACGAAAACATACTTTACTCGTCAGACAGAAAGTTACGGGCTACTCGTATATTATGTGATCTGTCAAAGGCATTTGACTGTGTAAATCACAATATCCTTTTAAGTAAACCAGGATATTATGGTGTAACTGAAAATGCTGCCAAATGGTCCATATTCTATGTATTCGACAGAAACAAAGGGTATTATTAGGAGAGAGACATGTATTAACTTACTAAAGGTCATCCAACTGAGAAGAAATTACGTGTGTTGTCGCACAAGGTCCTGACTAACGGTGCCTACATTTTCTTGCAGGTATCAATGATCTTTCAACTGTAACATTACCAGATACGAAGTTATTTTTTGTTTACACATGACACAAACATTCCAATAAATAGAAAATAAGGTATAATCTTATAAAGATCGGTTACTGAAATTTTCATGGACATGAATAAATGGTTCCTACACAATTCTTTATGAATAAACTTTGAAAAAAAAAAACACTACATACAGTTTCGAACTAGTACGATGTTTCCCACCAGATTATGACTGATATATGGCGACAAACAGAAAAAATTGATGCTGTGAAATTCTTAGTGTTACATCTTGATAATAAAGTCACCTGAGAGAAGCATATCACAGAGCTGCTGACGCGCCGAAACAGATCTCGGTTAGCAATCTGAATGTTTTCGGATATAGATGACCCAAAAATAAAGAAAAACTAGCTTAATATGTTTAATCCATCCCCTAACGTCATATGTGATTATTTTTTGGGCTAACGTATGAAGCCAAGACAGTTTTCCGCGTCCAAGAAGGTGCAATAACAATTATTTGTAATATGAACTTAAGAACATCCAGCAGCGGCTTATTTAGGGAACTAGGGATGCTAACTACTCCATAAATGAAGTTTGTCGTTAAAAATAAATCACTATATTAAAAAAAATCAACATTCAGTTCATGGAGTCAGTACTAGATATAAGAATAATCTTCCCAAAAGTCACCTACTTTGGCCCAGAAAAGTGTTCATTGTTCGATAACACTTTTTCAATAACTTCACAGCAGCCATAAAATCTTTAACCACTAATAAAGTTCAGTTTAACATATGCATAAAGGATTTGCTCATTGACAACTCCTATTCCAGTGACGAATTTTTAGTAGAACCAACTGAGTGGTGTCTTACTAATAGAACCGTGCCACATTATCGATTACGCTAAGTTGTGATCGAGCCGTCATTCGGTTGTTATCAAAGACATGAACTGTGCGGTTCGTATAAATAGTCGCTTGACAGAGTGAAAGGAGTAGGACAGTTTCAGAGTGAGGTAGAGTCATTGAGGTAAAGGAAAAACAGATGGGCGTTGTCATTACGACACAAACTTGAAGCCGACGTGCGCCATTTTACGTATCCCAAGCCATTACGTTCGCCATATTTATACCGCCACGTTTGAGAGCGGTGATACTTCCTTTGACCTCTCTCTGACATGCCCGTGCAAAGTTTCGACCGTTGGCGCTATCTACTCGGAGCAGCTATTGGTGCTTTGATTGTGTGGAGACGTTGTTTCGTCAAAAACTACAGCTTGCTCGATTACAGGGATAATCTAAAGCTTAAGGAAATCACATTTCATTTGTAAATGGAGTCGTAAAAGCAATATTTTCTTTTGCGTACTTGAATTATGGTTACGCGCCAATAATTATTCATTGTTCATATTTCCTACCCCTTTAAAAAAGGTTCTGGCTAGAACAGCCGCAGACTGTGATCATGTGTGTGATTTTTCCGTGTACGCTTTGGCCTAAGACTGCCTGCCTGCTATTCGGCGTGTTAGTTGCAATCTATCTGCTTCACAGTATAGTTATTTCCTCATGAAGTGTTTTATAAATAATACACTGCAACAGGAACAATGATGTACGTAATTACAATATCAGAAGAAAAAATGGAATTCATTACGCCACATTAAGGTCGTTTGTACCACAAACAGGGGTTCACAAGGCTGCAAGTAAGTAAGACAGCAAAGTAGATTTTGAAAATAATCTGAAGACGTTTGTCTTTGACAACTCCTTCTATTACGCAACAGACTATCTATTATTGTAATGTGTAAATGATGATGGGTAGGAATTACTAACACATGCCTGTCTTTAATTAAAAAAACAAAAAACTAATAAATGATCAGCACTGAAATATATAGGGTGTGCGATTTGTCTTGACCACCCTAAATAACTGTTTGACCAGATGCTAATTACAAAATGTTTGAATCAAATGTTCTTTAGCCGTCAGGGGGACATCAATCAGCATGATTGCCTTCGTTGTAGGTTTGTTTTTTACAAGGATGTGAACAGCGGTATGACTATTTTAAATGGCACCCTGTATTTTTTATTCGGTAATTCATTTTCTCTCTAAAGACCTATTCAAAAATGTGTCATAGTGTACCATTCACTGAAACACAACGTTATTAATTGCGTAACACAACATTGACGTTGACGCTGTCAGCGCTTAGTGCAGGTACTCGGGCTAATGGAACACATTCACGTGCTGACGTTGACAGAGGACAAATGTAAACATAAGCAGAATGCACACCCGTCATTCCGTCAATCATCGTCAGTTCTAGAGTTGTGTGATTAGACTGTACACCAACGAACAGAAGGTAGAAATGCTACTCATCTATGGGGAATGTAGCTGAACAGTAATTGCAATTACTGTTTTCTTATGTACGGGTACATTTAGTACAGTAGTTTAGTCCTTTTAAATACTGTTCTATAGAGTAGGCATACATTAAAGGCTATCCTTCCTACAAACTGCAACGACATAACGTTTCTTTTATTGTTGTTGTTGTTGTTGTTGTTGTTGTTGTTGAAGGTAGGTGAAATGCTACGCAGGCAGCGGAACTGTACAGAGAGCGATATCCTGATAAGAACCCACCTTCCCGACGTATGTTTCCTCGTCTTGTTGCAACGCTTCAGGAAACGGGAAGTTTCAACCCACGGCAACGCAATCGTCGTAGCACTCGCACAGACGAAGCTGCCGAAATTACTGTTCTCGCTTCCGTTGCTATGAATCCACATATGGGCACACGACAGTTTGAACACGAGCTTGGCATTCCTAAAACCAGGGTACTTCGTATTCTTACACGACACTGGTTCCATCTTTACCATGTACACCTAGATCAACAATTGCATGGCAATGATTTCCAGAATCGTGTACAGTTCTGTCAATGGGCACAGCAGCAAGTTCTCGCCAACCCGAACTTCTTCTCCAATGTTTTATTTACCGATGAGTTTTCGTTCTCAGACAAAGGACAGGTAAATACAAGGAATATGCATTATTGGTTCAGCGACAACCCACCATGGCTTAGACAGGTGGAACATCAGCATCAATAGAGAATTAACGTCTGGTGTGGGATGCTTGGTACTACAATTATTAACCATTATTTCATCAATGGTAGTCTAAACGGCACAGCGTATGTCAACTTCTCAGACGAATTATTCCTCCTCTTCTGGATGAAGTGCCGCTAAGAACCAGAATGCTTAAGCGGTATCACCACGATGGATGTCCAGCACATAGTGCCTTGCGTGCACGTCGTGTTCTGAAACTAAGGTATCCTGCCAGATGGATTGGTTGAGGAGGAGCAGTTACTTGGCCTGCAAGGTCTCGTGATTTAAATCCTCTGGACTTTTTTCTTAGTGGATCCATTAAAGACGTTGTCTGTCGCGATATTCCAACAACCCAACAGGACATCCAGGAACGTATCGTGCTTGCTTTTAATTCTCTTCAGCAGGCAACACTGGAAGCAGTAAAAAATTCTTTCATTCAACGATGCCGGCAGACTGTTCATGTTCTGATCTAATTAACATGGCGGTAGGGTCCACTGACTCCCGCTTCAAAACCTCTTACAGAGTAAATCTAAAGTGCCGTCTCCGTTCTTTTTTACCTTAATGGGTTCGTATATACAATCGATGGACAGAGTAAGAGGAGGACAATCTCAGAGTGACGTATAGCGCAGTATAACATATACAGTTGTGATACTTATGCTCATTTTTGTTACACTCTGCGACAACAGCGTTCCAAGCGGCCAGGAAGATATACCTCTGAACACGATATCGTATGAGTGCGAATAGTATCGTTTATATTCAGTTATAACACAGTTTTTTACAATGAGGAGCATATATCGTGCCAAAAAAATCGACAATAACTAAAGCATGACACCTCATTAGTCTTTCTTCAGTTTCCTAAGGACGACGGGATGTAAACTGGTACATTACATGACAGTTTCTTTACGACACTTTTCTATACGACGGATATTTATCGAAGAATGTCGTTTTCTTCTAACAACATTCAGGATTATTTCCTCACTATGAATATATTGGAAAAAATAAGTCCATTCTAATATAATCTAAAGACTAAAACAATAACTAGCGAATAATAAGTAGCTCGTCAGTCCGAACTGTTGAACAATGCACTTCTCAAGAAAAAGTATTACATCAGGACTAAGTGCCTACCTTCCCAAAAAGGGTTTTGAAATTGATAAAACCAAAGGTTAACAAGAACGAACTCTTGTCAAATTCATCCGATTTGCTAGACTTATTACCCTCCGATTTTCACATTCTAAACATATCTAAAGGTATTTATGGCTGGGAAACAAGTTGAGTCTGGCAGCGTATTAGGGCATTTTTTCAGACCTTTCGCAATTGCAGTTCGGAGATAAAGTACAGTTATTGGAAAAACACAACAAAAAACCTTTTGAATAAAAGATTAACGTTAAAAATGTCTGCATATTTGGTCTGATTCCTAGTCTTTTACTGATAGGTCAAGAATATTTTTAAAATGTATTGAACCTAAATGACATTTTAACATTACAGCTTTGTAAGTTAACTTACAGTGTTATCTGCAAATATTCCGAGCAAACAACGATAAAGCGACAAATGTAGTTACATCATGTGCCTTACTTTTCTGATATTATTGTCACAACGCATCAAGCTTTAATGTAAGTGACTGTGTGCGTGTTCTTTTCTGAGCGTCCATTCTATATACGTCTTTTATTCTGAACTGTAATTCATAAAGCTGTATAAAAATTATCGAGCATCGAACATGTGCAAATGTACGTTTCACTTCTAAAGAAAATTTAACAATTGTTGCAATTATTGTATGATCATTAATGACGAAATACCATATCTCTACGTTTTACAGATATACGTAAGTAATACTGTGACAAACGGACAGCTGGTCACATAAGTGCAGATTTTATTCAACTGAACATGTGGCAATGAGCAGTTTTGAATTTACCTAATACAACAAAAAAATGGTTCAAATGGCTCTGAGCACTATGGGACTCAACTGCTGTGGTCATAAGTCCCCTAGAACTTAGAACTACTTAAACCTAACTAACCTAAGGACAGCACACAACACCCAGCCATCAGAGGCAGAGAAAATCCCTGACCCCGCCGGGAATCGAACCCGGGAACCCGAGCGTGGGAAGCGAGAACGCTACCGCACGACCACGAGATGCGTGCACCTAATACAACAGTTTTAATGAAGGATCATCTTCGAAATTTTCGGTTATTTACTTTCTTGTATCGTCTCTCTCATTCGTTAAGTACTACAGACAAATAACCGGTGATTATTAGTATGACTTTCTCCTCTACAGCTGCACAGCACACCTTCAACTATTTCCAAGCGATTAAACTAGGATTTTAGCTTGCCATGATCTTTTACGTGGCTGTAAAGTTAATTGATAGCTGTAGCAAAATCGTTAATTGTTGGTGGACCATAAGGATAAGCAATTTTTGTGTTACTTCTTTTTGTTTTACGTAATCATTCTATCTCTCAATTGTTTATAAATTCTCAGTCAGGTATGTACTATACTAATTCTACCGTTGCTTACTATTTCTCGTGCTCATGTTAATGTCGTAGCTATATCAAACGCTAACTTACTACCTATCATTCAGTTATGGACTTGAACCCACACGAAAGCTATATACTAGGTGAGAAATTGCTATCTGCTGATTGAAAGATGAAAACCATCTCTTGGAATTGGAAACCAACATACAAAGGGCTGTTGTTAATGGATACCAGTCGTAACATGAAGACAAAGTATCCAACAACAAAAATAGAAATTTTAAGAGAATAATAAAAATATTATTAAAAACCTGACGTTCTCGTTGTATGTCCCCATATTTACGTAAAATTTCCTAAAATATGAGGACACCTTTATATCTTATAACATTAGAAGAGCTTTTTTCCACTCGCAATAACCTATGCAGTAGATTACCACATACTATTGAAAGCATCTTTGACTTCTACTCAAATTCTGGAATCTATGGAAAGTTTATAGTGAATTTCTAATTGAGTATACAGTTCATACTGGATATAATCTCGATGTTCAATTCAACGAATGCCTTCCTCTGCAACACACGTAATGGGTCATTTAGTACTGACCCACATCAAAGACACAAGACACGAATTTGGAGATATAAACACTAACAAAAAAATACTGCAAAAGCTAAAGAAATTCCTTAAGGTAAGAGGGGCTTATATGACAAGCTTGAGACTTCCAAACAGGAAAAGTAGATGTGACAATAGTTGTGAACAAAAATAAATCAAACTCATTCAACTATTTTAAAAGTTTCTGAAATATATAAGGAGATATGAGAAAATTGCAAAAAATAGACCTCTATCTCGCTCCTACATGCAATTTTAATAGAAATTATGTTTGTAAGTAGATTAAAATACGTGATTCACTAAAATGAACCTGTCAAAAACCTATATAATCATGTCACAGATAGTCATCAGAGTGTAATTTTGTCTTATAAATTCAGGCAATAATTTTCTACTACTATAAGGGACTATATTACGTTAAACTAAGATTTTCGTCAAATTCAGTGGCTTTGATATATATCTCGTCCGTGTCCAGAATCTTCGTATTCGCAGCTAAATCTTTGTTTTGGACAACTTGCAAAAATTGTGATTTTCAAACACGTAGTGTCGAATACTGTGATGCATTATCCAAGAGGAATTATACGAGTATTGTTAAATACAGAGGAGAGATAAGATAGGTAAAAAGCGTACGTTTAAAGCCTCTGTGACGGGGGAGAGCTGTCTGTGATTTGATTGAAATAGAGAAGATATAGGAGATACAGCATTACAGTCAGAGTTAATAGAGATTTCGAAGACTTGCGATCAAATAAAACGGAAGGCATTGACAAAATCCTTGACGAAACTGGACAATAAACGACTGTTCACGTCGGTTTGCTGAATCTATGAGTCTGAAGACATACCATCAGGTTTTCAGAAGAATATTGTCCACACCATTACGAAGATAGCATGGGCAAATAAGTGCAAGAACTGCCGCATCCAAGTTGCTGACAAAAATAATGTACAGGAGATCTGAATGGGATAAATAACTAACTGAGCGCAGAATATGAATTAGGAATAAAGAAAAAGAAAAGTAATGACGTATAGCAAATTGAGACCAGAGAGAAGTCTTCCATCAAAATAACGAACCACGTAGTAGACTTCGGAAGCAAAGCAACAATTGACGGGCGAAGCAAGTCGGACGTGAAAAGCAGAATAGCACGTAAAAGACGGCAAACGTGTCCGAAAGTAGAACACTCGTATCAAACATCGGCCTTTTTCAAGAAATTTCTGAGAATGAACTTTTGGATCACAGCGTCATTACTAAATCGTGGATTGTGGGAAAACGGGAAAAGAAGAAAATCGGAGGGTTTGAAATGTGTTGGCGTAGAAGGATGTTGAAAATTAGGTGGACAGATAAGGAATGAGGAGGTTCTCCACAGAATCTGTGAAGAAAGGAAGAAACGTAAAATACTGACAGGAAGAAGGAACAGTATGGCACATGTGTTAAGACATGGGGGGATAACTTCCATTTTACTAGAAGGGATTCCCCCCCCCCCCCCCCCCGTTTCAAACGTCAGGCCATGCTGCTGTACTAGGCAAGACGAAGAAGGGGCGTAGGTAGGAAGACACAGAACGAGGTAGCAGTGAGAAGTGAAGGCGAAACAGGCACAAGAGCCTAAACGTTGAAATCCAGAAGAAGAAGGAGGAAGGTCACCAGAAGGGATTGTAGGGAGTAAAAACTACAGGAGAAGACAAAGATAGGAATATATCCGACAAATAATTAAAGACTTGGGGGTGCAAGTCATACAAGGAGATGAGAAGGTTGACACAGGAGAGCACACTGACAGCCATTGACAGAACGATTGACCTGCTGCACAGTAATCCATTTAACCGCCGTTACGATATGAAATGGCGAATGAGCGCACCTGTCATCTACAGTTCTTTGAACAGTACAGTCTTACTGTAAACATTGTACTTACGCATTCCCGCTGCTCCCTTAAAAACCCAGATACTGTACGACATGGGCATTGGAGTGTTCCCTGCGTCAGAGCTGTGTTTTCCACGGTGTGCGCGAGGACACTCGAAGATCCAGTACAGATTCTGAGGTTACCGTGCAGTGAAGACTGTACCTTATGTCCACATGTCAGGAGCGCCGATTCGTCTGCTGTACACATACTATTAGTTCCCTACAAATGAGTGTTCACTACAACTGTTTCGTGCGCTTTACGTGTTTACTTCCATTGCAGTGCTTTGACCATTACTGTTTCGTGTGTGCAGAAACGTACCCGACATGCGGGCCTGGGGTCTGCTGTTGCTGCTGCTACTGCTGCTGCTGCGATCTGCGGCGACAGCGCCGGACGTCTCAGACAACGAGGCGGAGAGCTACAGCCTGGGCGCCGTCAGAGGGGGCTGTGACTGCATGGAGTACTGGAACTGCGTCATGAGGTACCTCGCAAACACACTCACGTGCCGGCTACAGGCGGTGTGGATCCTTCTGGTTCCACTGAAACAAAATCTCCCTCAATCATCCCATCCTATACAATTTTGTCCGCTAGGAATGGATCAAATCCTTCTCCACCTATACTATTGCTGTGGACTTGGAATTGTCCATAGCTGCTCACCAGCTGAATTCAACTAATGGTGAAAATGTATTATCTCTTTTCGGGTGACACAGTCTCTCTTCCACGCCATGCCAGACCTCAGAGAAGTTCCGCTTCTGATGCCAAAGCATTATCCACCAACATTCTTGGATGCATCCATGCAGAGGGTCTAGATCCGACTTGAAATGACCATCCTAACGCCATGCACGAAACCAAAGAATCTAACACTGATAGGGCACCCAGGTTAGCTGAACACTACAACCATGCCAACTTGATGCTTAACGGAAGTAGCCTATCTTCACACCCATATAAGAATCTCCCTCCCCTCTTTCCATTAAGCATACCGTAGGTATCTGAGGAGTATCTGTGGAGAGTCCAGAATAACATATGCTTCATGAACAGAGACAACAACCTTTCAGTGGTTGCAGTGGGAACGGTCATGAATCAGAGTGCACAATTTTAGTCAATCAGATTACAGACAGGCAATCTTGAAAAAAATTATTACATTTATGTCTACATGTATATGCCAACTAAGTGTCCAACAGAAGGTACATCGGACCAACTTCAATTATTTCTCTACCGTTCCGTTCTCGAACAACGTGCGAGAAAAACGAAAACTTAAATTTTCCGTGCGAGCTCTGGCTTCTCTTGTTTTATTCTCAGCCGGCCGGAGTGGCCGAGCGGTTCTAGGCGCTACAGTCTGGAACCACGCGACCGCTGCGGTCGCAGGTTCGAATCCTGCCTCGGGCATGGATGTGTGTGATGTCCTTAGGTTAGTTAGGTTTAAGTAGTTCTAAGTTCTAGGGGACTGATGACCACAGCAGTTAAGTCCCATAGTGCTCAGAGCCATTTGAACTATTTTTATTCTCATGATCATTTCTCACTATGCAGATGAGCGCCAACAAAACATTTCCGCATTCGGAGGAGGAAGTTGTTGATGAAAATTTCGTGAGAAGGTCGTGCAGTAACGAGAGACACCTTCGTTTTTATTATTGACACCCCCATTCACGTAGCACATCCGTGACACTCTCTCTCCTATTTCGCAATAATACACAACCAGCTCCCATTCTCTGAACTTTTCGATGTCCTCCGTCAATCACATTTGATGCAGGTTCTACATCACGCACCAGGACGGAGAAGCGTGGTGTAGGCAGTCTCCTTAATAGACCTGTTGCATTTCGTAAGTGTTCTGCAAATAAACCGCAGTTTTTTGTTATGTGGAAACTGTGACGTAGTAGACGTTCTGTGCCTCTCTAAACACCAATATTGGGGTTTATAGACTAGTGTCGTTTTTGTGCAGAATTAGCGTGGAAATAAGAGGAATTGCGACATACGTATAACTTCGAAACAAACAGTTTTTGTGTAGAAACAGGTTAGAAACTAGAGTAATGTGCTGGGGAACTGTTATGCAGAATACTTCTTTTGTAACTGCAACAGTCTTCATGTCCCCTGTGTGAAACTGTCAAGATAATTTGAGAACTCTGCATGCATTATTGAGCTACCACTCCCTGTCAAACAAGAACAACTAACCAGTAGTTAACGGAAGATTTAAGTGTAGATTTTTTGAAAGATTCTGGTAGAAGAAATTAACTGCAATCATCATTTGTCTGTTCCCGTCTGATATCAATAATGAATATTCCATCTCATCAGCAGCAAGACAGCAAGCCCCTGGTTGAGAACACTTGTATACACAGTGCTCAGGCTGAACCGTTTACTGTATATACAATTGTTACTGGTCTATATGACCCATGGCGCACAATAAATGCAAATTTAAACAACGGGCATCTTACAGCTCTGAGGCATGTTCACACACAAAGCAGTGAGTTTTCTTGAGAGCAGGACGCAAATTTTTAAGAATCAGTTGCAAGAGGAATATGGGATGAGTTATTGATAGAAAGAGATGCTGTTGTCAAATTCGCTGTATTCTATATTGAATTTTTGTCGAGATTTGAAAGTTGCCTTCCCAAAACGTTATCCAGAAAGTCCAGTGGACGACTAAACGCAAATTTATTAGGAAAAAAGGAAAAGGGAAATTTACATGAGGGTCAGAACAAGTCAAGACCCGACGTTACATGCATTCTACAGAAAATCTTTTAAGTAAAGATCGCTAAAATTCCAGAAATCTGTGCGCCATGACAGATATTAGTAATAAAAGTAACAAGATTAAATTACGTGGGATATTGTGAAACGAGGACAGAACAATCAATCAGTGTACAAAACACCACAACAATTAAACTAATTGACAATGTTGAGACTGCTAATTCATAAACTGCGGCTATTTTTAACAATCGCTTTCTGAATGGAGCACGTAATATAGGGTTCACAGAAGCAAGAGAATATACATACCATAAAACTTCAAGGAACAATAAGTAGTAGTAGCAACAGCCCACATTGAAATTAATACAGTTAAAAAAAGTTCTAAGAAACGGAGGTCATGTGGTGTGGATGGAATCAAACAGAAATCTGAAAAGTTGTTCTACCTTAATAAGTGATGTCCTTAGTGATATATCTAATGCACCAAAGGTAGTTTTTCTAGACAAACCTTCTATAAGAAAAATGAAGTTTTACGTAACTATCGCCCAGTTTCCTCGCTCACGTCTTGTTCCAAAACACTGGAAAAAGTGATGTACTCAGAGAAGTCTCACGTTTAAGTAAAGACAACTTACTTGCCACGTCGCAGTTTGAATTGTAGAAGATTGCCCCAAATAATCCTTCCACCTCCAAGTCAGTATTTCACCTTCTACTGTAACTCGTGGATTCTCTCCATCGATTCTGCAAAAAACCAAGCATTTATTTTAAGAAAAACCACAATAACTAGATGTTCCTGAGACACCTAACTAACCACAACTGTCCATGTCATCTAAATAAAACAATAACATACTTTGCAGTAGCATTAGCCATACCCTAATCTGGAATTCTACCTACTAACTTTTAACACGAAAACGCGCAACATGTGGAAAGTATTTAAACCTCTGAGCGTCGAAACCTTGGGGCTAAATCTATGTAAGTTTTATCTCTCCCGACGAAACCTATGCAAGTGTTGCATATATCTCCGCCCCACCTCTGAGCGTCGAAACCTTGGGGCTAAATCCATGCAAGTTTTGTCTCTCCCGACGAAAACTATGCAAGTGTTGCATATATCTCCGCCCCTTCGAAGTTCCATTAGTCCGTCCAAATCCTTGAGCGCCATGTGCTGCACTCGCCCTCATCCACCAATCCGAATGCGGTTTTTTTGTTTTGTTTTTGGGTCATCAGTCTTCTGATTGGTTTGATGCGGCCCGCCACGAATTCCTCTCCTGTGCTAATCTTTTCATCTCAGAGTAGCACTTGCAACCTACGTCCTCTATTATTTGCTGGATGTAATCCAATCTCTGTCTTCCTCTACAGTTTTTACCTTCTACAGCTGCCTCTAGTACCATGGAAATCATTTCCTCATGTCTTAACCGATGTCCTATCATCCTGTCCCTTCTCCTTATCATTGTTTTCCACGTATTCCTTTCCTGTCCGATTCTGCACAGAACCTGCTCATTCCTTAAGTTATCAGTCCACCTAATTTTCAACATCTCAAATGCTTCGATTCTGTTCCTGTTTTACCAAAGTCCATCTTTCACTACCATACAATCCTGTAGTCCAGACGTACATTCTCACAAATTTCTTCCTCAAATTAAGGCTGATATTTGATATTAGTAGACTTCTCTTGGCCAGGAATGTCCTTTTTTCCATTGCTAGTCTGCTTTTGATGTCTTCCTTGCTCCGTCCGTCACTCTTTATTTTACTGCCTAGGTAGCGGAATTCCTTAACTTCATCTACTTCGTGTCCGCCCCCGGTAGCTGAGTGGACAGTGCTACAGAATGTCAATCCTTTCGATTCCCGGTCGGGTCTGAGATTTTCTCCACTCAGGGACTGGGTGTTGTATTGTCCTACTTAATCATTATTTCATACCCATCGACGTGAAAGCCGTCGAAGTGGCGTCAAATCGAAAGACTTGCAGCCGGTGAACGGTCTAACCGACGGGAGCCCTAGTCACACGACGTCTACATTTATCTACTTTGTGACCATCGATCCTGATCTTCAGTTTCTCGCTGTTCTCATTTCTACTACTTCTCATTATCTTCGTCTTTCTTTACTCTCAATCCATACTCTGTACTCATTAGACTGTTCGTTCCATTCAGGAAACCATGTAATTCTTCTTCACATTCACTCAAGACAGAAATGTCATCAGCGAATCGTATCATTGATATCCTTTCACCTTGAATTCTAATACCACTCCTGAACCTTCTTTTATTTCCATCATTGCTTCCTCGATGGACAGATTGAACAGTAGCGGCGAAAGGCTACATCCTTGTCTTACACCCTTTCTAATACGAGCGTTTCGTTCTTGGTCGTCCACTCTTATTATTCCTTCTTGGCTATTGGACATATCGTATATGATCCGTCTCTCCCTATAGCTTACCGCTATTTTTCTCAGAATTTCGAACATCTTGCTCCATTTTACATTGTCGAACGCTTTTTCCAGGTCTACAGAGCCTATGAAGGTGTCTTTTCTTTAGTCTTACTCCATTATTAACCACATCGTCAGAATTGCCTTTCTCGTGCCTTTACCTTTCCTGAAGCCAAACCGTAATCTAGCGCATCCTCAGTTTTCTTTTCCATTCTTCCGTATATTATTCTTGTCAGCAACTTGGATGCATGAGCTGTTAAACTGATTGTGCGATAATTATCGCACTTGTCATCTCTTGCCGTCTTCCGAATTATGTGGATAATTTTTTTTCCGAAAGTCAGACGGTATGTCGCCAGAGTCATACATTCTACACACCAACGTGAATAGTCGTTTTGTTGCCAATTCCCCAAACGATTTTATAAATTCTGATAGAAATGTTATCTAGCCCTTCTGCCTTATTTGATCTTAAGTACTAAAAAGCTCTTTTAAATTCTGATTCTAATACCGGGTCCACCGTCTCTTCTAAATCGATCCCTGTTTCTTCTTCTATCACATCAGACAAGTCTTCCCTCTCACAGAGGCTTTCAATGTATTCTTTCCACCTATCCGCTCTCTCATCTGCATTTAACAGTGGAATTCTCGTTGCACTCTTAATGTTATCACCCCTGGTTTTAATGTTACCGAAGGTTGTTTTGACTTTCCTGAATGCTGAATCTGTTCTTCGGACAATAATTTCATTTTCGATGTCTTCACATTTTTCCTGCAGCCATTTCGTCTTAGCTTCCCCCTGCACTTCCTATTTATTTCATTCCTCAGTTACTTGTATTTCTTTATTTCTGAATATCCCGGAACATTTTTGTTCTTCCTCCTTTCATCGATCAATTGAAGTATTTCTTCTGTTACCCACGGTTTCTTCGCAGTTACCTTCTTTGTACCCATGTTTTCCTTCCCGAATTCTGTGGTGGCTCTTTTTAGAGATGTCCATTCCTCTACAACTGTACTGCCTATTGAGCTATTCCTTTTTCTGCATATATAAACTTAGAGAACTTCAATCGTATCTCGTCATACCTTAGTACTTCCGTATCCCACTTCTTTGCGTATGTCTTAAACTTCAGCCTACTCTTCATCACTACTATCTTGTGATCTGAGTCTATATCTGCTCCTAGGTACGCCTTACAATCCAGTATCTGATTTTGGAATCTCTGTCTGACCATGATGTAATCTAACTGAAATCTTCCGGTATTACCCTGTCTTTTCCAAGTATACCTCCTCCTCTTGTGATTCCTGAACAGAGTATTCGGTATTACTAGCTGAAGTTTATTACAGAACTCAATTAATCTTTCTCCTTTCTCATTCCTTGCCCCAAGCCGATATTCTTCTGTAACCTTTTCTTCTACTCCTTCGCCTACAACTGCATTCCAGTCCACCATCTCCCTTTACATACTGTATCACCCTTTCAATATCATCACAAACTTTCTCTATCTCTTCATCTTCAGCTTGCGACGTCGACATGTATACCTGAACTATCATTGTGTTGGTTTGCTGCCGATTCTGATAGGAAGAACCCTGTCACTGAACCGTTCACAGTAACACACTCTCTGCTTTATCTTCCTATTTATAGTGAATCCTACTCCCGTTATACCATTTTCTGCTGCTGACCCGAAATCTTTGTCTTCTTTCCACTTCACTTCAATGACCCTACTATATCTAGATTGAGCCTTTGCATTTCCCTTTTCAGATTTTCTAGTTTCCCTACCTCGTTCAGGCTTTGACATTCCAAGCCCCGAGTCGTAGAATGTTATTATTTCGTTGATTATTCAATCTTTTTCTCATGGTAATCACCCCATTGGCAGTCCCCTCCAGGAGGGGGGACTATTCCGGAGTCTTTTGCTAAAGCATAGATCATGATGACACTTCTTCAATTACAGGCCTGTGGATACACGTTAATGCAGTGGTTTCCATTGCCTTCCTCATGCCGTTGATCTTTGTTGATTCTTCCACCTTCAGGGGCATTTTCCCACCCCTAGGACAAGAGAGTGCCCTGAACCACTGTCTGCTCCTCCGCCCTCTTTGACGTTGACATAATAAGGGAGACCTCTTATCCTGACTATTAATCAAAATTTAAACAGCGGCGGGATTCGAACCCCGGACCGAAGACATTTTAATAATGAATCAAAGACGCTACCCGAAGGTCACTGTTCTACATGATGAAATTCGAACATCTCCAGCACCAGGAATGTCTTTACCAGTCCGATAGACTCTGCGAAATGGAATCCCAGCAATTTATTTTATCCCCTGTCCTCGCGAATCCTGGTCTCTCTCATCACGCCCCACCTTCGTTAGAACTCCACATACCCCATCTCCTTTTCCTAGCTAACTTCAACAGGCATACCTACCCAGATGATGAAATCGTTCCTGATATCTACCCATCCATTTAATTTGTAAGCTACCCTCCTTTTTCATAGAAGGCACCAAACTCCCCTTTGTCCGCTTAACTGAAATTCTGCCTGTACATACTTGCATTCCTGTTTTAGACTATCGCATATCCCTTCTCATACTACTTCGTGTCCAGTTTCGTTTTCGTACAAATCCCTCAGATGTGAAATGTTATCTGCAGTGCACGGGACCATCGTACGTACAGATGGTAAAGACTACATACATCAAGCTCAGATAATCGCTTTAATTCTATAAATGTATATTTTATGTGCTTCAGTTGTACTAATTAAACACTAGAAATCGCGAACATGATCGCTCCTAGCCCGATACACTATAAAAGTGAGGAGATGTAAGAAAGGCATAAGTAAAGAACGCTCGAAATAAAAGCTGACATGTTTGTGAATTGCACGTAGTCACCTCAGATGTTTAATTTCCATGTCGAAGCGGAACTGAAGAAAACAGAAGAGAATTTCGATAACAAAGGATTAAGAAAAGTAGATGGTAACGTTAAAATTTACAAATGAGATGGGTTTTCGTACAGAAATTATGGCGAATTTAGAGGATGTTATGGGTCATTTAACACATAATCGGACTGACGTAAAACGGCAATAGTAGTAACCAGAAAACAAAAGCCCGGTAAATATACGTGTAGAAGATAAACTCGGAGGATTTCTTGTACAAAAAGATGTTCAAAGCAGGAAAAATATTAATCACAGTCTGGGTTAAGTGAAAGGAGTATTCCTGAAGTAAAGACAGTTACTGATGACGAACATTAGCATAGAACGAACAAAGAAGTATCTGAAACAGTACATATAGTATGCAGAAATTTGCAAAGTAAAACATTGGAAAATGAGAAAGGAGAAGCCCAAATGCTCAGAATGTGATACTACCACAATAAATTGATATTTGGAAGTTAGATGTAATACGTCACTTTAATCTTCTACAAAATGTAACAGAAGTAAATAAAACTTAGTGATACTTATGCTACACATAGTTCAAATGGCTCTAAGCACTATGCGACTTAACTTCTGAGGTCATCAGTCGCCTAGAACGTAGAACTAATTAAACCTAACTAACCTAAGGACATCACACACATCCATGCCCGAGGCAGGATTCTAACCTGCGACCGTAGCGGTCGCTCGGCTCGAGACTGTAGCGCCTAGAACCGCACGGCCACTCCGGCCGGCCTGCTACACATGCACGGCTAATTAATCTATTAGGTAATATAGAAATTAATGGCAGAGATTATTCAATTCCCAAACTTCCGAGGATGATACGGAGGCAGAAAAATATCTAATTGAAACGCATCACCCGAAGACTAGCCCAACTTGTTTCACAAGACTAGACAGGTTAAACCTTCTTCCGCTTTAAAAGATTAAAATGTGAGAAACAGAGAAATGAGTGACATTTGAAAGTTAAAGGCATGTTTATCCCGCACGTTCCTTGCTATTGATAGTAACAAGTTACAGCAATCGGACAGAATGTTTCAGAAACCGACTGATTCGCAAAGGACGTAAACTCCATATGTTCGGCTCTGTGAACAGACATGGAGATCGCTTGCCAGAGAGGTCAAGCGG
Source organism: Schistocerca serialis cubense (assembly GCF_023864345.2). NCBI lineage: Eukaryota > Metazoa > Arthropoda > Insecta > Orthoptera > Acrididae > Schistocerca > Schistocerca serialis. The sequence goes on along the minus strand of NC_064641.1, from coordinate 351,274,013 downwards.
ATATAGTAGCAGAAGTTGACACTGGGCTACATGTTTCGCGTTGACCGTCGGGTTTTGACGGGATATGTTTAGGCCAGCGAGGCTCCACGAGAAACAACGGACACCCTGATACTGTTCTTGGGGCTGGTCAGAACAAGACCAGACTAGTAAGTTTTTTCTGCTGCGCTGGGACTGACCACCGGTGTTGAGGGCTGTTAGAATGTTGCGGCTAGTCAGGGAGTAACGGAAGATTTTCCAGTCTTTTCTCAGTGCAATTTGTTTTAATAGTTCAATTTGTTTTAATACGAATTTACATAATTTAGGGTATTTAGGCATTTTTAATTATATTAGTCGATATTTCTTCGGGATAGCGACCACGTGTGGATGGGTGGCTATTTATTACGTCTTATAGTTTGAAACAGGTTTTTTAGAGTGCATCTTTTTCCATATAATTGCTTCAGTAATGTTTCTCCGACATTTTGATAATTTACAAATGTGATTTCCATAATTAAGACAACTTTTGTTTCTGGTTACTTGCATGTGGTACTGGAAAATGTTTCACATTGCTCACCGTGTAAAATACCTACCTACCCCTGTCCCAGATACTGATCTAATGCTGTTCCCGACAATCTGGATGTGTAATTTCTCATTCTTTATCAAGGTTTCTTTGTGAACCGACATTGTCGATACTAAGCACTCCTTTGAATGTCATTTGGTATAGGGCCCTACTGCTCTTCTTGTGTTCTTCAGCTGTGTTTCTATAGTTCTGCGACGTCAGTAACAACCGCCCGCGAGTAAAACTGACGCGCCTTAACAAGTGTTCCTTTGTGAGTTCAGTCACTTTGGTGCATGCATGCAGGTTTTTAGCCAAAATTATATTTGTGGGGTACCCACGGTTTCCTTGCACTTTCCCGTTATCAGTGTAGTACAATAAAATCAATCATTTCTTTGCAAATGCGTCAGATGATTTGGCATCCAGTAAGCCTTTTATTATTCGGTTCCACCTGTGTCCCACATACATGTGATTAGTTTGAGTCAATTTGTTAGTGAGTTAGTCTGTGGTCAGTTAATATAAGGCCCGAAAATTACAGTTTAGTGAATAAGACGTGTGCATCATTCATACGAATATATGTTGAGGTGATTTCACCTCCATTCTTTCACTGAAAGAACAAAAATAACGTTCCCTTTCTCTTGGCTGATTCTAATGAGTAAATTGAATCTACCTGGGGACCGAACCGCTTTTCTTGTACGTCAGCCCCAACAATGAAAATAAATATTCTTTGTAGTTATTTACACGAATAATGGTTGAGTCAACAGACATTTCTTAGGGTCTTTCACAAAATGGAGACCTACATGAACCTTTCAAACGGCCTGTTGCCTATTTAACACCAGTCGGTGTCGCTATTCATGCAGCCAGTTGAACACTCGTCTGAAATATATCGTTCTGTGATTGAATATGTCTCACAAAATTTGTTATTTAGAGACTGCTTGTTGATTTAATCCTGGAAATAAATTTGATGGCCTTCCATAAGAGAAGAACTAAAGAAGCGTAATAAAAGTAATAACGCAGCAGGTGTCCCATTTCCAGTATGTGAAACACCTTTTGAGAAAGAAAGAGACATGAATTAGAAAATTAACACCTATCGACATACATGTGGCACGATTATATAAACTTTAAAGGGTAAAACGATAAGAGAAACCGAACCGAAATTTTATAAAGTCACAGCATTACCCACAGTACAATATGGAGCAGATGGAAATAAAAATCTGTAGATCTAAGATAATTTAAGACATCAGAAATGAAGGTCCTTAGACGTGTGAAGTTTGCACAAGAGAAGACAAAGGAAGAAATGAAGCAATAAGGGAAGAACGAGGGGTACAGCAATTAACTGGCATAGCAATCCAACGAAAGGAGGACAGACAATATTACCTATGTCAAGTTGGACAATCCCTCGTCGAGCGATGAAATGTAATCCCGTAAGAAGGAGTGTGTGAATGCTGAGGAAGTGATGGCTAGGCTGGATCAGGAACTAAGTTTAAACCTGGATTGGCAGAAGACGAAGATCCTTCGGTAAGACATGTCGTTGTATCATCAACTCATATTGTAAAAGCGCTTTAATGAAATTACGTGGGTCCTCATAATCTAATGATGAGTTGTGCAACGGTATTGATTAAGAAGGAGTGAAGTCCCTTTACAGTTTCTTTCTTCATTTAAACCTACATTGGAAGAAACTGTTCTGGTCTGCTTGCATATAAGAAACAGACCTTTTATGGCAACTGGCCAATAGTGTTGTCAAAATAAATCAAACCGTTACATTCATATGAACTCAATGCTGATCAACACTCAAATCGCTCCAGCAACAACGCACGCCACACGACAGGGAAGTCAGTCCAAACTGTAATAGGTCTATTATCTACGTCAGTCAGCTACCCCGATTTTTGTGTACATTTTATGTTCAATTATAAAGCGTTTCCTTACTATTAATGAATTCACTCGTCTTAGTGAGCATACGTTTTACGTTAAATTAACGTTCGAAGTCCAGTTCGCCACCTTTACTCAATACATCCAGCAGACTATCGATGGGTCTGAACATTATCAAACACATTTCTTCACTTTAGATAGCTTCCTATGTAGGTCTGTTTTTTCATCTACATCTACATTGATACTCTGCAAACCACATTTAAGTGCCTGGCAGAGGGTTCATCGAACCAGGTTCATAATAATTCTCTATTATTCCAATCTCGTACAGAGAAAAAATGAACACCTATATCTTTCTGAGCGAGCTATGATTTCCCTTATCTTATTATGATGATCTTTTCTCCCTAAGAAGATCGGTGTCAACAAAATATTTTCGCATTCGGTGGAGAAAATTGGTGACCGAAATTTCGTGAGACGATTCTGCCGCAACGAAAACGTCTTTGTTTTAATGATGTCGACTTCAAATCCTGTATAATTTCAGTGACACTCTCTGCCCTATTTCGCAATAATACAAAACGTGCTGCCCTTCTTTGAACTTTCTCGATATACTCCTTCAACCCGTAGTAGGGATCCCATACCGCGCAGCAGTATTCTAAAGAAGGACGGACAAACGTAGTGTAGGCAGTCTCTTTAACAGATCTGTTATATTTTCTGAGTGTCCTAAAAACGCAGTCTTTGGTTAGTATTGTCCACAACATTTTCTATGTGTTCCGTCCAGTTTAAGTTGTTAATAATTCTAATTCCTATGTATTTAGTTGAATTTACGGCCTATAGGTTTGACTGATTTATCGCGTAACCGAAGTTTATCAGATTCCTTTTAGCACTCATGTGGATGACCTTTTTTTATTTTATCAGTATAGTTTTTTATCAGTATAGTTCTCTGGAATATACTTTTCCCAAATTGCAAGAAGAGGAGGCACACTTGGAAAAGGCCAGGAAAAACGGGAAATTCCAGATTGATTACGTCATGGTCAGATAGAGATTCCAAATTCAGCAGATACAGACTCTAAACACAATTTGGTGATGCTTATAAGTAGATGAAATAAAGAATCAGTGTGGAAAGAAGTGGGATTCTCAAATGCTGTGGTGTAATGAGGTGCTTCTGCAGTTCTCTTAGGCTGTAGGTGCTATGATAATGAATTTCACAATAGGAAGAGTAGTTGAAGAGGAATGTAAATCTCCAAAAATATCAATAACTCACATTGGACAGACAAACAAAGAAGAAAATGGCGAAGGAATGAAGTACGAAAATGTCTAGAAAAAGAAAGAATACAATAATATGAGCTACGTAGGAATGAAACACGAGGACGTTCTATAACTACTGCAACACATTTTTTACTGAAAGCCGGTTGATTTTATTCGGGATTCCAGTACACCACACTATTCCCCACTCTTTTGGCTACAGAAGCCTAGTTTTCAACATAATCTCTGTTCAGTGCGACGTCCTTACGCCACCTTACTGAGAGGGCCTGTTTAACGGCGTGGTACCACTCTCTTGGTCGACGTCGGAGTCAACATCTTGCTGCATCAATAACCTACCCATCAACCATGTACTTCTTTCCGTGGAGTGCATCCTTCGTTGGACCAAACAGATAGGAGTCGGAAGGTGCGATATCCGGGTTGTAGGGTGGATGAGGAAGAACAGTACAATGGAACTTTATGATGATCATAAAGAATCCGCTTCGACTGCAAATAGGAACCGGATGTTGACCTAGGTTTAGGCGCGGATAACCACGCCTTCTTCGGAACACACTAAAACTACAAACTGCCTAAAGACGCATGGTTCAACATTAATACAGAAAGCCCAAAAGTTGGACCATGCCTCTTTAGGCTGTTTGTAGTTTTAGTCTTTTCCGAAGAAGGCGTGGTTATCCGCGCCGAAACCTAGGTCAGCATCCGGTTTCTGTTTGCAATCGAGGCGGATTTTTTATAATCATTAAATTATTCACTATTGGTGACGCGCTGCACTGTTAAAAGTTCTCAAGAAAATTTATGGGCTCCTCTCGGGTGCTCAGACTTTTGAGGCCCTTCGTTGTCATGGAGAAGGAGAAGTTCGTGTGACGAACAGGCTAAAGTCATTTCTTCAAATTCCCGAGGGCAACACAATACACTCCAAAGTTGATCTTTGCACCATGAGTTAGGACATCAAACAGAATAGCCTCTCCAGAGTCCCCAAAGACAGTCTCCATGACTTTACAGGCTGAGAGTACGGCTTTAAACATTTTCTTCGGAGGAGAGGTGGTGTGAGGCCATTCCATGGGCTGCCGTTTTGCTTCCGGTTCGAAGAGGTGAACCCTTGTTTTATCGCCTATGACAATGTTCGACTAAAAATTGAACGATCAGCCTAGTAATGCGTAAGCAACTTCTTCGTTGCTCTTTATGGCCTTCTGCTAGGTGGCCAGAAATCCAGCTCGTGCACACCTATGAGTACCACTACTAGTGGACGAGTGTGTCAGAACTACCAACAGAGACGTACAGTTGTGGAGCGAGGTGTTTCATTGTGATCCGTCGATCAACTCGAGTGAGAGTGTCTGCACGTTCCAACTTTGCAAGAGTCTCGGTTGTGTGCGGCCGGCCAGCACGCGGGAGATAGAGCAGGTTTGTGCTTCACTCAACGATTCATCGTTAATTTTCAGGAATCCGTAGACATTCTGCAAGCGCCTATGAATTTCTGCGCTGCTCTGGTTTTTCGCCAAAAAAAAAAAAGAAAGGTGCCTGGAACACACCTCCATTACAGATGCCATTTTGAAGGCGAAGTACAGCGCCACTACCAATCGGAACTTCATGAAACTATAGGGGCTGAAGCGTGAATATTCCACGATGTCCGTCCCACAACAAATGCTGCATTTTTTAACAGAAAATGGCAGAGAAAAACTGCTTATTGAACGCCGTCGTAAATAGTAAGTTCAAGGAAGCCAAGGTGAAATAGCTGCAGGAAAGATGGTAAAAAACAGAAAAAGAAATGTTTTCCCCAAGAACGGATTCAGCATGTAGAAAAGCCAAGACAGCCTTCGGTGAAATTAAAAGGAAACGCTTCAACATAAAGAGTGCCAGAGAAGAGAGCAGATAGCCGTCTACGAGGTGAAAGAAATGTCTGACAATGTGACAGAAGAAGAAATGGAAGTCTATATGGAAGACAGAGTGAATCCAGCATTAGAGTCGGAATTTAACACTACTTTGGAAGACTTACGATCAAATAATGCAGAAGGCATAGATAACATACCTTCGGAATTTCCAAAATCAATGGAGGAATCGGTAACTAAGAAAATATTCGGTTTGGTTTGCAGAATCTACGAGCCTAGAGATACATCATCAGACTTTCTGAAAATTATCATGTACACATCCCGAAGATAGCAAAGGCAGGTAAATGTCAGAACTATAGCACAATCAACTCAGCTGTTCGTGCGTCCAAAGTACTTACAAGAATAATGTGTACAAGAATGAAAATTCTGTTAGTTGATAGCCAGTTTGGCTTTAGCAAAGGTACCAGAGGCGCTGATCTGAGGTTGCGGTTGCTAATGGATGCAAGACTGGTGGAGAAATGAAGACACGTTCGCAAAGTTTTCGACTTAAAAATAACGTTCCCTGGTGCTCGCAACATATTCGAAACTTTCAGGAAAATAGTTGTAAATTTTAGGGAAAGATGGATGACATGAAATACGTACAAGGATCAAGATTGAACAGTAAGAATGGAAGATTAAGAATGAAGTGCTCGGATTAAAATGTTTATCAGACATGAATGAAGCAATGATGGAAATTAATGAAAGATTCAGAGGTGGGAGTAAAATTTAAGGTGAATAGAATGCCAGCGATAAGATTCACTGACGACATTACTATCGTCAGTGAAAATGTAGGGCGTCTTAAATTAAACGAACAGTTTCCTGGGGACGCAGACGAAATTGACAGAAAAAGTCAATTTTTCAGTTATTTTTTATTTATTAGCAGAGCTTATGGACAATATGTTCCTAAACTGAAATCGCAACCGAAATGCCTGAAAAATAATTAAATGTGTGACGGGCCCTATCTGCCACGCCCACTTTTTGAAGCAACATTTCGATACTAGGTCGTTGAACAGCGATTCTGTGGCTTACTTGCAAGCAAACGTACACGGGATACGTCTTGAAAGCTGTGATACATATTCTTTGGTTTTATAGATCATTTGTGAATCAAAAAGTTGAAAGACGAAAAAAGCGTTGACGGACACAATACTCACAGAGAACTGATTCAGCATGTAGAAAAGTCAAGACAAAGTTCGGCGAAATTAAAAGGAAACGCTTCAACGTAAAGAGTGCAAGTGCATTGTGACAAGGCTACCAGATAAATGCAGTACGGGCTACACTTTTCCACATGGTGTCAACAGATAAACGTCCTATTCATCATCTGCGCCACATTATCTGGTGTAGATATCTACAGGCTCAGAGGGATAAAAAACCACTACATTCACAAGTAAAGGTTTCAAAATTGTATCCTGGATGCTGTCAAGCCCCCTTACAGGTTTCTGCCCGTCCTGAACTTCTAAAAAAGTGTGCTCATTGCAAACGCCTGGACTCAAAATGAGTCTCTAAATACACTCATACGTAAAGAATGCCCTAAAACCACACTTTCATCTGCCAGAGTTGTGAGAATTACAACTTAGGGATGCAATTCTTGTCTTTAATAATGGGAACGTAGGCAAGATGAACATGTTACAAAGAATAGGCTTTAAAATAGGAAACTTCTTGAGAATAATAGATTTACAGCTGGTCTCTGCAGCTGAAAAGTCAGTTGAAGACCTGCTAAAGGAGAGGAGGTAGAAAATAAGAAACCAGAAGAGACGTCTTGAAGGGAAAGAAGACCCTAAATTTAAATATGGGGCCCTCTGAAGAGGTGACATAGGAAAAAACAATAGGCTGAACTTTAGGCTGCATTTCCTGAAAGTTGTGTTTCTTGTAGTTTGTGCACCTTCTTCTCGGAATCTATGAAGGCTAGAATTACGAAATTTTTTACAATTATTTCTATAACACCAATAAGTGTCGTCTCAAGAGTAAATTTTGAAATTCTGAGTGTAAACTGAGATAAGGGCTTGAATTTTGAATGACTTTTATATTATACAAACAGAATTATAATTTAAAATTATTAAAATTCTCCTATTCGATATATTTAAAAATCAGATCAGAGAAGCTTACTGCATACAATGAGATTAAACAGAGAAAATTTTGTAGAAATCCCTTGAAAAGTTTCTGAGCGAAAGCTAAATTTATTATTTGTTGAAAACAAAATTCTTAAAGAAATTTAAATATATACAATCCAAGGAACTTAAAAGTAAATGTGTCAGTTTCATGTAAATCATGGTACAAAATTTATGCCGTATCTTCAAATTTGTATTCAGTGCATCTTTTCAATAGTGTGTGTTGTTCATGAACGTCCCCCTTAACGAGGACGTTTTACTGGCGGACAGCAAACCAAAGAATGGCGAAAATAATGAGGAGTAGCAGAAATAACTGTAGCGATAAATTTATCACAACAACTGGGGAACCACAAAGAGGAAGTGAAGGAATTCTCTTACTGTGAAAAGAAAATAACACGCGGACGAAGCCAGATGAATATAAAAAGCTGATTAGCAGTGGCTACAAGGACGTTCATGGCTAAAAGAAATCTACTAACATCAAAAATTATCGCTAATTTAGGAATAAATTTCTGAAAATATACCCTATCTGATCAAAAGCACCCGGACACCTATCAGTGGACATTAATATGGCGTATGTCGACCTATCGTCCTTACTACGGAGACTGCTTCAACACTGCTGGGGACACTTTTAATGATGAGATGTCTGAATGTCAGGGGGGAAAGGACAGCCCAGTCTTCCTCAAGAGCCGAAATCAGAGAAAGTAGTGATATTGGACCTGTCGGAGAGAAGTCGGAGTTGTAACTCGTCCCAAAGTTATTCCATTGGGTTCACGTCGAAATTCTGAGCAGGCCACTTCATTTCAGGAATTCTATTGTCCAGAAACCTCTGCCCCACAGACAATAGTTCATGACAGGTCGCATCCTCACACTGATATAATAATCTCTGAACCGTTATTCTACTGTACGCAATACAAAGTGCTGAAAATGTGTTCGTATCTTTCCGCATTTGGCGTTTTCCTAAGCGCATTAAGGGGACTACAACCTAACCACGAAAAACATCCCCGTTCCATAACACCACCTCCTTCGTACTTTACTGTTGGCGCTAAACATGATGGCATGTAGTACTCTCTAGGCGTTCACCAAACCCAAAGACTTCCATCGAATTGCCACAGGTTACCGCGTGATTTGTCACTCAGATCACTCGTCTCTCGTCAATCGCTGTCCAGGTGCGTCGCTCTTTACACCACCTCAAGCATCACTTAGCACTGACTGCAGAAAAGCGTGCCTTATAAGGAGCTGCCCAACAAATGTACCACATTCATTTAACTCCATACGCATTGTCATTTAGTTAGTGGACTTCTTGTAAAACTTTGAAAATCACGAGTGATTTCTTCCGTCAGATTCATGTGATTTTTAACAAACACTTTGTGCAATGCCCGACGGTCCCTATCCGTCAATACATGTCTGCTTGCTCCTGGTTTAGCTGTGGTTGTTCTTTCGCGTTTCCCCCTCACAGTCACATCGCCTACAGTCGACTTGTGCAGAGTTAGAACGATTGAAGTGTCCCTGGTGGATCCTTTACTCAGATCACATCCAGTGACTGGTCCACGCAGAAGTCACTGACATGAGCTCTCCTGAGCGATACATTCTACTGTTGCTGCTGCTGTACTGGCAACACAGTACTACCGGTCTCCCTTCATAATGTCAATCCGCCAATTGTGACGTATACTTGTCACAGACGTAAGCATGGTCCGTAGTAGGCTGTAATGCGATGTTTATTTAATCGTGCAATTAGCTTATTTCGGCTAAGCGTCATTGTCAAGCACATTTGTAACATCTGTGTTTCATGTAGTTTTCAAGTCACTCTCAATTACTTGTAAAGAGTAGCCATATTCCGTAATTTTACGAAAGGGTCTACACTACACTGAATTACAAGAAAAAAGTAGCAATATTCTGTCATTTTACGAAAGGATCCACACTACACGGAATACTGTACTTTTTATTTGTAACTAAGAGTGATTTGAAAATGACATAAAATACGTGTAACAAATTTGCTTGACATTGACGCTTAGCGGAAATTAGCTAGTCGTACGATTAAATAAACACATTACAGTCTACTACAGACCATGTTTACGTTTATTAAGCATCTGGAGGCTGTGGATCCCCACAAATATAAAATTTTATCTACTTGCCATTTCCGCGTTACATAAGACTGTCCATATACTTGGGGTCTATGTCTGGAGTACAGCACCCTTCGGAAGCGACTTGTGGACCGTGGGGAAATAGGAAAAGAGGACAAACGAAACGTTTGAGATGTGGTACTACAGAAGATTGATTATCGTTCAGAAAGCTTCCATGAAAAGTGTTGCGGAATTACAGAGAGCGTGCAGAAGATCAGTGCTTGATGCAGTGGCTCAGTGCTCTGTTTGCATGTAAGAAAATTGTAGTGGTTTGAACACCTTGGCGTTATCGACGAAAAAGAACATACGTAATTAACAGCACAGTCTTCAGTGGTTGACCCAAACAACATCGAAATGAGACAAATCTAAGATACTGTAGAAAAATATTAATTTATGTACATTTTCTTAACTTGGGAATAACACATGTTGCGACATCTGGGAAATTACCCCCAAAATGCAAGTATATCCAGAACGAGCAAATATATCAAGGTTTCGTTATAGTTTTAGCGCACTTCCTGTATAATAATAAATGCTGGTTTCCTAATCAGAATTGCGTTTCGTGACATTAAAACATATCGCATATATCGATCAGTTCTCTGCCTTGACCCAGACCTTTAATTGAGACCTGTAAACAATGCACTGATGTAGGCCTTGTTTGATTATGTAACAGAACGTCGTGAACACAAGAGAGATGACAATACAGTAAACCTTTCCGTGGCTACTGCATAAATAAAACGATATGGTAACTTGGGAGAAAATCACCAGCAACATGTCAACAGTACCTGAATAATAGCACAGAATAAAAAAAGCTCTGGCTTTTGTGTTCTGTGTTGTTATAATGTGCCATGCTTCACAGAACATTTCTGCGAGCAATGTGACTTAATTGGCCACCGTATGGTTGCTTAAGATAATGCTGTTGAATACAGAAAAGTAGCGACGCCAGAAGTTATAAGGACGAAATGCAGAGAAAATACGCGTTATGCATGTTTCGGCAGTTGCGCCCCAAAGTAAAAATATCTGACGTATATAACACCTGCGGAAAGATTAATTACTCTCCGATTACACATCCGACGGTAAATAACGGCTAATAGAGACAACTGAAAACTGCAGTGCTAAGATTCTTAGAAGACTCCAAAGTAAATATAACTCACACACGAAATAAGTGGCCTACAATACGCTCGTTCGTCTAATTCACGACTATTACTTCTCAGTCTCGGACGCCTACCCACTAGTATTAATAGTTTCACTATCTAGAAAACCCAGAGAATAGAGCGGTGTTTCGACTGGGCTCGTTAGTAAACGCGAGAGAGCGCTCACGGTATATGCTCATTAAAATTCAAGTGATACACGCTGCAAGCGGTGCGTCAGGGAGTTATTTTCTGTTAAAATTCCGAAAGCATACATCCAAGAAGAATAAGCTAACATATTATTTCCTCCAGCATACATGAAATGCCTAAATTCCGTGCTTCGTCACAGGTTGGTCTGCGATATTTCGTATATCAAGAAAAACAACTATTACCTGTGCGCAAAACCAAGAGGTTTCGCCATAATGTTAATCATGTGAGTCGTTCTCTAAACCAAATAACGTGTAGATACCATCTTTAACATAAATCGACACACATCATTTAAGGAAAACTACGTCTATGTAAATTTTGGATTTTAAATGAAGCAAATGAGCTCAAGAAAGAGGATCACGAAGATCAAAAGAATAAAAACTGTGTTATATATCCTCTTACAAATGAGATCACATTTATCGGAACGTCCATCCTAAGTTGGAAACTACTATAACTCTAATAGGAAGGCTTCATTACACAACAATAACTCCTGATACATGTAAGACACTAAGTAACGTTGCAGGCTTTTTTAGTCATTTTCACACACTGATTTATCCATTGATCCTTTTCAAGTAATAGCCACAACAAATTCTTGTATGAGTTATGTGGGTCACGTTATCGTTCTACGACTGTAGTAGCTATTCGTATTAGAAACTCTACTTGGATTTAGCTGAGTATTCCCTTTATAAAAAGGAATTAGCCGTATGATACGGTTATATGAAAGTTGCTTGGAACCTAAAGGCTAGACACGGCAGAATATCATAAATTTTGGATTTGTATGTGCCGTGATAACGGAACCACTTGTCTAATATACAAATGTTTCAGTTAAGGAGATTTGAGACGACACGATACTCATGTACAGTGCAACTAGCATCAAACATTGCAACATTCACTTTATAGTGGAGATATAAGATGCTATTTTCTTTACAGAATAGAATTTTTGAACGCCTTGATTGGGAATTATTTTACTCTTTCACACGACGTCTCGAACTTGCACAGCTGCTTTCTACGGGGAAGTGCCCATCGGTTTCAGCCACTCGTCTCAAAACTTCATCCTCCACTTGCTACTTTCCATTCAATCAAATTCCGTAGACACCCTCATGATGCTGTGCAGTTAGCATCTCCACGAGACTGGCTATAGAGTGGAGTTTGGTGTTTCCGCAGCCTTAAATCACCATCTCAGGCACGGGAACGTGTACATGAATTTGGAGTGTGACGTCATAAGATGGTACTTCACATTCTTATTCTTGAACATTAAATACAGAATTAAGTATGTCTGATTTTCTGTCTTTATAATGGTACGTGGCACAGTATGATCACCTTCTACGTCAAGGACAACACAGACTAGACTCCGAAATGGTTTACCTCGTTCTGATAGAAAAGTAAACATATCTCATGTTTTGTATTAGAAGTTGCATGCTCATAAAATTTGATGTTTAACTCACCATTTCATTAATGATATAAGGAACAGCACAAAAATCATATTTGATATGATAAAATGTTAGGAAATGGTATATGAGTGACTAGAAGTTCTACCAGCTTTTAAGTGCAGAGGGCTGCGGTCGCAGACTATATCCATGTTATGTACTGTGTGCTGTGGGTAGATCGCTTGTAACTGAAAACTAAGTACGCTGCGCTCTAAAACGAAACAATCTAATCAGAAGTATTTTTTGAAATAACATAAAAATTCTCATAGGATGTAATTTTCTGCAATATGAGTGGGAGTGGAATGGACGAAAATAGTGTTTGACGTCTCGTGAAGGACGTGGTCATTAAAAACGGTGGACTCGCTCGGGCTGGAGGAGGATGGGAAAGGATACTACCCATGAACATTTCAACGGAACCATCCTGTCACTTGCTTGTAGTGATGTAGGGAAGTGATAGAAACGTAATTCACGATGGACCGGCAAGGATATGAAGCATAGTCCTCAAAGAGAGTCTAATGCCATGTGTACTGAGACATCTCGCTCGGTGTGCATTATGTGAATACTTATAATTTCAAAAGAAGATGGTAATGGTTTTGTTTAAAGGCATTTGCTAGTAGCCTCTCAACTGCTCAGCAATAGCACTGTCAAATTACGGTGCCAGAACTTTGTCTGGTTCCCATTTACGTCCATAAAATCGTTTTTCAAGCATTCCACCTTACTTTCTACTGTTTTCCTTTCCTTCTTTTCTTCTGTATCTCTGAACAATAACTTACTGCAAATTTAACGTCGCGTTTACTGCACTTGAGCTGAGGAAAATCGTTGGTTAATTTTAACGTTAATATTTTCAGACGTTCTTCCTTGGTTGCCACTTCCATTATGTCCATCACATAGGTAACAATAAGTAGCATCTGTCTATTGGACTGAATATGCCTTCCTTTTGTTTTCAGCTGAACATACTTAACACAGTGATATTATGCGTCATCACTGATTTATAAGAAAAAAATGTTATTTGACTTCATACAACTTGCTGGACAATTGTTAAGGAACAACTGACACTTGATAAAGAAACAACTGTCAGTTGCTACGGAACAACCGATGATTGCTACGCAGCACCCGACCAATGATAGCTAAGGGAAATGTAGAGGACGGAATGTATTTACTGCAGCGAAGTCTCTGCGCAAAGCTCTATACGGATTCGACATTTCATGCAGAGCGACTTTTGACATTATCTGAGTTCCTGCGATCTCGGATGAGCACTTGAATGGCTCGAAGCCGGTCTAAGCGCCACTATTGTCTCCACTGTATAGGATGTGTCCAAAAGTGTCATCTTGCGATTAAGAAAGGCCATGCAAAAGCGTGCTGGTGATCGTAGCCGGACCACCACACCGTCAGAGGATAGTTACGTAAATCAAGTGCCGCCGGCAGCGGTGGCCGTGCGGTTCTAGGCGCTCCAGTCCGGAACCGCGCTGCTGCTACGGTCGCAGGTTAGAATCCTGCCTCGGGCATGGGTGTGTGTGATGTCCTTAGGTTAGTTAGGTTTAAGTAGTTCTAAGTTCTAGGGGACTGATGACCGCAGCAGTTGAGTCCCATAGCGCTCATAGCCATTTGAACCATTTGAAACCAAGTGCCGAAAAGGGACAGGTATCTCACTCCTAGGCAGATCGCTGCAGACCTTACAACCGCTACCGGTACACGTGTCTTTGCTGCAACCATTCTGTGACGATTAAATCGGGCTGATTTGTACGAGCGGGAGCTTGTTAAACGCATCCCACATCAGTCACACCATCGTCGAGGAATAATTCGTTAGTGTAAGGAGGACGCTGGTTGGGGTCAGCGACAATGGTCCAGAATGATGTTCTCCGACGAACTCCGCTTCACTGGGACAAGTGATTCTGGCCACCAGTTAGTGTGGACAGAGAGAGGTTCACATTACAAACAATCGATTGTTCATGAACGTTATAGGTATAACATAGGCGTCATGGTGTGGGCAGGCGTTATGAACAATGACCGAACACCGCTGCATATCTTTGCGCAAGGTACTGTTATAGCACAGCGGTATTGCAGGAAGATTATTCTGGATCATGTTCCTTTGTTTAGCAATTCAGTAGGTCTTCACTTTCTATTTATGGACGACAATGTTTGTGCAAGCAGGACCGCTGAGGTGTCAGACACACTGGAAAGTGAAGTGAAGATATTGAACGTATGGAATGGTCTGGTAACACCCCACACGTGAGCTCTATAGAGCATGCCTGATTTGCTCTTGGCAGACGTTTCTCAACGAACGCCATGTCCCCGAACGGTGCAAGAACTGAAAACCGCTTTAAGAGAGGAGTGGGACAATATTCTCCAAGGACTCCTCAACAGTTCGGTAGTCAACTTGAATAACAAGTGCAATATGTGCTTTAGTGCCCAAGAAGCTCATATTTGTTACTGAGAGTCCGATATCGGTCTTTATGTTGGGAATCTGACTTGTGTAAAATATGGACGCTATTTATGTCTGTTTTACTCCTACCCCGTATGGCGAAATCTCTACAGTTTTCGTTATAAACATACCACTACGCCTCTATTAGGTATGCACTGTGTTCCGTGTCATCAAACATTACCTGTGATTATTTCCGTCCAGCATTGACACTGTTCCTTAGCAGTTGTCAAGCAATGTACATTGTTAGGATACATGTAAAAGAAAACATCAAAGTAAGTTTCACCATGCGAAGGTAAATAGTAAAATAACGGAAATGTGTTGCCAAAAACACTATGTGTCTTGCGACAAACTGTGTACAGTTAAACATCTCTTATATTTTATAGATGTGATGCCTAACAGATGTAGGTGAAAGGTTTATGGTTGAAAACAAAATGAACATTCCGTTATAAAAGATTGATAGTATTTACGTTTATCTACCTGATGAACATAAGTATTAGCTAAACTCAATGTATTTACTTCTGACAAATGAAGGCAAAATGACCTGTTGTCATTAAATATAAGCAAACAGGTATACATACAATCAGGATTTATGCAAGTCATGCAGCAATGCTGCATGTTACCAGCAGAAGAGGCTGTTTCATAAGCAGGTAAACAAATCGCAGCTATACTCCAGATGAAGCGACTCGTTGCAGAAGTTTTCAGTTTCTTGTCTACATTCTTAATAGTCTCTGGGAAAAACGTGGGTACGATTTCCTTTAGATTTTTTCATCAGCAGCCATTAATCATTTTTGATATCACCCATTTTATGACTACACAAACTGTTCAATCCACTACCGATGTGGACTTCCTAAATCTTTCCTTCCTTGAGGTTGACACTGAAGCACTGCTAACTCTGGCAGTCTAATACCAAGCTGGTTCGCACTCCATGTACCACTTGTTTTTGGTGCTATTATCTTGTGCTGTATTCACTTCTTACCATATCCGTTTTAAGTTACAACACCTAGGACACATACAAATGTTATCTGTGGACTGTTTTCTTGGATTTATCTTTGAGACGAGGGGGGCCAACATTCACTCACAGTTTGGAATCATATTGAGAAATCTGATACGTATTTATTTAATTTGTTTACCAATGTTTCTTTTTTAATGTTTTATTTCAAAATAAAGCTACCAAATATATAGAATTTGTTATCTGTTACGTTACAGTATTTTATTAGGACTAATTTTTTTTTACAGTCACAGCCAATGCTTTTCATTTACTTTATGAAAATTTCAGTTTGTTCTTTTGAGAATATTTTCAAGCTTTTAGATAGATGAGGGGTGCCAAGACTTCGGCTCGCCTGACAGCCAAAGCGCTCAGCCTCGCTTTACATTTCCCCCTCTGCCACACCTCACTAGCTGAGTGCGAGGAGGGGGAAGAGGGGAAAACAGCGAACATGCCGCATTGAAATGTCAGTAAAGTTGTACTGTACATGACTGGGTTTTGTATTTCACGTTTCCCAGCAATGTAGAGTACAAAAAAACACAAGTGATCAGTTTTTATTAATTATTTTTGGCGTACTGAAGTCGCAATGTAATTTCTATCTAACACAAGCCGTCAGTATGTGGACAGATGCAGACAATTTCACAGAGTTTTGCACTCAAGTTGTCACGAATCGTGACTTATTTAGTTTCATAATCGAAAAAAGGTCTTTCACTCAAATATGTGGATCGAAATATTGAAGCACTTTTATAACCTCATTGTAGAGATTTGGAAAACTTACCTGAGAAAAGCTCCATGTCCTGGACAGTTTTAACGTAAAAAGATTTGTAATAGAAACTGGAACTAAGTTGCTGGTCAATTAGCTACACCTGCACATGCACAGGCACGCTTTGAACTGAAACGGCAGACGATGTCGAAAACAATTCGAAAACTTGCGAGATTGGCTGTGTACTCGAAAACTTTAAAAACAATCGTTCTAATTCTTGCAAGATCACAATGAATTCTTCAAACCTCACTCTTTCTTTAACGCCAGTGATCTCAGGGAACTGGATTCTCTTTGTCAGAATGTGTCCCTTCCACAACGAGATTTTCTTTTTAAATGTATCCCCATCAGATCAGAAAGAAGTTGCATTGCAATGTCTTACAGTGGGCAGTGAGCAGTCAAGTCCACTTAAAATGTGAAATCTGCACTCCATTAAGATGTTCCTGCACAATGTTTTCTCTTATAAATTCAACAATAGAGATATTTAATTCAAAAAATCGTTCCTCCATGCACCTTGACTTAACCAATGCACTTCATTTATTTCCATTGAAAGCTGTTGCAACTGAAAATAGAATAACAGGCTCAGAAATTTTGCCTTTTGAGATTTGAGTTTTGCTATTTGGGGAGCAAAATAACTGATTATGGTCGAAGTAGAGGGGATATAAAATGCGCACTGGCTACGGCACGGAATGCGTTTCTGAAGAAGAGAAATTTGCTAACATCGAGTATAGATTTAATTGTCAGAAAGTTGTTTCTGGAAGTATTTTTATGGAGTGTGGCCACGTATGGAAGTGAAACATGGAAGATAAATAGTTTAGACAAGAAGAGAAAAGAAGTTTTCGAAATGTGGTGGTACAGAAGAATGCAGAAGATTAGATGGGTAAATCACATAACTAATGAGGCGGTACTAAATAGAATTCGGGAGAAGAGGAATTTGTGGCACAACTTCACTAGAAGAAGGGTTCGGTTGGTAGGACATGTTCTGAGGCATCAAGGGTTCACCAACTTAGTACTGGAGGGCAGCGTGGAGGGTAAAAATCGTAGAGGGAGACCAAGAGATGAATACACTAAGCAGATTCAGAAGGATGTAGGTTGCAGTAGGTACTGGGAGATGAAGAAGCTTGCACAGGATAGAGTAGCATGGAGACCTGCATCAAACCAGTCTCAGAACTGAAGACAACAACAACAAAAACAACAACAACCACTAATTTCTTCACGTGCTCCATGCATACAAATCTAGCACAAAGTGCTTCTTGATGTGCAGAACAGTCAATCACATCCGTCGACCGTTGTAATTTTTTGCTCCTTCATTGGTATCTAAAAATTTAAATTGTTTCTGCATGGTACTATGTAATGTCGTTCCGTTGCAAACAAGCAATATCCATCGTTTATGCGAATTAAGAATTAGCGTCCCTCTTTTCTGTCATCCTCATTTGCTATGAGGGATTGTGACGATAGATCACTAGGCTACCTCTTTTCGAGCAAACAGCCACTGGACCAATGAATGGCCTTCATACCACGAATACATAGCGAAGGGTAAACTGCGCTGACACTACGATTCTGCCCAACTCAGAAAGTCGTGCCGACTGCAAAATGCCGCACCGCAATGCTAAATGAAATGTCACGCAGTTCCGGGTACTCCAGAGAAGGTCCGAGTAATGCCGAGCGATAGGCCGGGCCTTTCCGCACGCAGCACGCACACGCTGCACTGAAGTTCGGCACTGATGTAAGCCATTGTAAGTCCATTTGGCTTTCAGAAATTAGTATCTGGTCATTTTAATCTAATAATGTTCACAGCAGTGTGTTTTAATAATCTTCACACCAAGTAATCAACTAAAATTGTTTAGCAGGAGAATGGTGACCGATCCTCACAGGGTACTCATCAGATTCTTGCTCCTAAAATAGTTGCAGTCTGTCGGAGTTCTACAGAGGAAGGAAAACAGACGTACACAACTGTACATTTAAGACGCTGGCGTCAATCTGTCGAAAAATCTTGGAACTCGGCTTACTTGAAACCGAAAATGTCCTCCGCAGGATTACTTTGAAACACATTAGGTTGTTTAGTTTAGTCCAGTTACGTCACGTTCCTTAGGTCATTTTATCGGTGTGATGTGGAAAAAGTCAGATTACAAGACATATATACACGTATATGAATAGTGCTAATATTAATACTACTGAAATTTTTAGTTGTACACATGCAACTACATTTTTAGAGGTACTATTTTTTTTACCAGTTCTGAAATAGAAACTCGTCCATTGAATGGAAGGAGTTGTCCAAAAGAACTGCCGGCCACTGTGGCCGAGCGGTTCTAGGCGCTTCAGTCCGGAACCGCGCTGCTGCTACGGTCGCAGGTTCGAATCCTGCCTAGGGCATGGATGTGTGTGATGCCCCTATGTTAATTAGGTTTCAGTAGTTCTAAGTCTAAGGGACTGATCACCTCAGATGTTAAGACCCATAGTGCTTAGAGCCATTTGAACCATTTGGACCAAAAGAAATGATTTTAAGCTAGATTTAAAACTTGATCTGCTACCTGCCAGAAACTTTATGTTGTTGGGCAAATGATCAAAGATTTTTGTTGCTGAATAATGTACTCCTTTTTGAGCAACTGACAGCTTCAATAACGGATGGGTAAGATCATTTTTTCCTCTAGTGTTGTACGTATGAACATTACTGTTCTTCGCGAATTGAGATGGATTATTTATAACGAATTTCATTAGCCAACATATGTACTCTGATGGTGCAGTTAAAATACCCAATTCCTTGAACAGGTGCCTACATGACGCCCTTGGGTGAACGCCACTAATTGTTCTCACTGCTCTCTTTTGTGCAATCAATACTTTATGTCTAAGTGGTGAGTTACCCCAAAAACTATTCCATAAGACATTATGGAGTGGAAATATGCAAACTACGTTAGGAGGCTGATCTGTTTACTACGAAGACTAGCGATTACACGAAGAGCGAAAGAAGCTGAACTTAATTGTTTGAGAAGCTCAATAATATGCTTCTTCCAGTTCAAGTTGTCATCAGCGTGATTACCCAAAAATTTGGAGAAATCTACCCCATTAACTGAGCCCTGTTCATATGCTACATCATTGTCAGTATCACTCTATTCACGTACAGAACTGGATATAGTGACTTTTTTCAAAATTAAGAGAGAGTACATTTTCTGAGAACCACTTAATAATTGTTTGAAAGACATCCTTAACAATATCTTCACCTGCTTTTTCTGGAATGGGATTTATTATAACACTCGTGTCATCTGCAAAAAGCACTAGTTCTGCTTGCTAAACGTTAGGTGAGTGGCCATTCACGTGGTTAAGGAACAGCAGAGGACCCAAAATTGAACCCTGTGGGACTTTCTTTGTGATAACTCCCAATTCACTAGAATTTACCACCCTCCCAACATTATTTGTGTTATTCAGCACAACGTTTTGCTTTCTGTTCGTTAAGTATGATTCAAACTAGCTGTGTGTATAGCCTTCAGTTCCATAAAACCTAAGTTTTTCTAAGAGTGCGACATGATCCACAAAGTCAAATGCCTAGGAAAGATCACAAAAAATACCAACTGGCGATAATTTTTTATTTAGGACTTGTACCATTTGATGGGTTAATGTGTAGATAGCTTTCTCAGTCGAGTAACCCTTCTGGAATCCGAACTGTAACATGCTGAGTAAATTATTTTCACTTAAGTGTGAGACTACTCTTGAATACGTAACTTTTCCGGATATTTTAGAAAATGAAGTCAGCAATGAGATTGGTCTATAATTATTTAAGTCATTCTTGCCCCCTTTCGTATGAATAGGTTTGATAATTGTGTATTTCAACCTGTCTGGAAAAATTCCCTGTGCCAGTGAAGCATTACATATATCACTAAGGACTCCACTTATTAAATTAGAACAACACTTCAAAATTCTGTTAGAGACTCCATCAACACCACATGAGCTCTCAGTATAATTCCCTTAATTTCAGTGAGGGATGTTGGTGCTATTTCTAAAGGCCTTAAGTCCTGGGGAATGACATTTTTAAGATATTTTTTTGCTTCTTCAACTGAACCCTTCAACCCTATTTTTGCTGCTACATTCAGAAAGTGATTGTTAAGGATACTTGCAATTTGTGAATTACCACTCACAATATCATCATTTAGCTTTATTGCTATGGTATGCTATGCACTGTCAGGCTGCTCCATCTCCCGTTTGACAATATTCCAAATGGTGTTAATCTTATTATGCGCATTATTAATTTCTGTCAGAACACACAAGCTTCTCGACTTCTTAATGACTTTCCTTAAAATATTACAGTATCTTTTGTAGTAAGCAAGTAATCTCGGATCCTGACTTATTCTGGCTTGTCCATATATTTCCCTCTTCCTCTTACACAATATCTTAATTCCCTTAGTAATCCATGGCTTACTTGGCTTTGTAATGGTTTTTTTGGATACCGTTTCGGGAAAGTAACTCTCAAATATTGAGACAAATTTACGCTGGAATAAATTGAATTTGGCATCAGCATCATTTTCTGAGTATATTTCATCCGTTTCTTCCTCTTCTAGGCTGCTCTTAAAACTTTGTACCCTGTTCGCATCAATAAGCCTGCCTGCCTTGTACCAACCTGCCTGAGGCCTGTAGGGTGCTTTATGTGTTATTTCCATAACTGTGCGTCATGCTCATATAACCCATTAACAACTGGGTACACATTAATTGTTTCTGTCTGAGCACTGGGTACTGGGTACCTGGTGCCTTTCAAATCGGCATTCGTTCTTTCTTGTACCAAATGACCATCTTCCGCATCTTTAATGTTGACGTCCTTGCTTCAGCCTTTTTATATGCTGACTCTGTCTTTCCGAGAGGCATTTCTTTTTCGATTTCTTTAGATTTTTCCTGCAGCCATTTCCATTTTAGCTTCCCTGCACTTCCTACTGATTTCATTCCAATGTAACTTACAATGTTGTATTCTCCTTCTCCTGAGTATTTTTACATTTCCTTCTTCCGTCATTCGCTTGTACCTCTTTTGCTATCGACAGTTTTTAGTAGTTCATACTTAATAGCGAATAAATAAAGATACAATTTTATAAGTGAATTCGCTCCTTTAAAGCGAACAGACCGTATGTAATGCCACAAAATTCAAGAATGTTCCTTCACGTTTTCCAGTTAGTAACCTCCAAATTTTGTTTATATTTTTATAATCATACATTTTATACAAAGAAGAAATTGTGTGAGTGGAGTTTTTAGACGGAAAACAAATGTTTATTCTGCCAAATGAATAATATTAAGTTTAGTTACAGTTTTATTGAAAATGTAACTGTTTTCACCAACCAAACGGTCCTGCTGCTCACATTATGTTGCGGTGACCCTGTCTTGTCCGCAGATCATCTTGTAGTGCCACGTTAACATTTAGGAATTTTGATACTCAGTTATACACAACAAGGATGCCAAGGCAATTTTTTCAGCTCTCACACGAGCTCAGAAAACAGAAGCGAATCGCAGCTGCCTTATTTGTCTATATTTCTAGCATTGTAAGGAAGCATTCGGGGCATACCTCATCAGCAAAGCAAGGATCAGATGTCGATGAATTGAGCTATATATCTTCCCTATGCATGTCAGAAATAGAAGGAGTAGCAGCCTTCAAACCATACATTGTTACGAGTAACAGCTGATACAGACTGCAGTTTGAAAGGATGCAATAAAATTTATTGTAGAGCCAGGATTGATGTGCAACGTTGAACCCTACCTTTCCTTCCATTATCTCCTCGTAATTTTACGGTAAGGTGTCATTTCGACTTTTCTCACGTGTGTTTGTTAGTCGGACACATCAGACACATTTCAGGAGGACATAGTATTTGGCACCCAGTTGCAGCTGAGTTGGGGACCTAATCCTCTCTCAATGGAGAGAAGTTTTCCGAAGTAAGAGTGATTTCAGGTGTGCCGCAGGGGAGTGTCATAGGACCGTTGCTATTCACAATATACATATATGATCTTGTGGATGACATCGGAAGTTCACTGAGGCTTTTTTCAGATGATGCTGTGCTATATCGAGAGGTTGTAACAATGGAGAATTGTACTGAAATGCAGGAAGATCTGCAGCGAATTGACGCATGGTGCAGGGAATGGCAATTGAATCTCAATGTAGACAAGTGTAATGTGCTGCGAATACACAGAAAGATAGATCCTTTATCATTTACCTACAAAATAGCACGTCAGCAACTGGAAGCAGTTAATACCATAAATTATCTGGGAGTACGCATTAGGAGTGATTTAAAATGGAATGATCATATAATGTTGATCGTCGGTAAAGCAGATGCCAGACTGAGATTCATTGGAAGAATCCTAAGGAAATGCAATCCGAAAACAAAGGAAGTAGGTTACAGTACGCTTGTTCGCCCACTGCTTGAATACTGCTCAGCAGTGTGGGATCCGTACCAGATAGGGTTGATAGAAGATATAGAGAAGATCCAACGTAGAGCAGCGCGCTTCGTTACAGGATCATTTAGTAATCGCGAAAGCGTTACGGAGATGATAGATAAACTCCAGTGGAAGACTCTGCAGGAGAGACGCTCAGTAGCTCGGTACGGGCTTTTGTCAAAGTTTCGAGAACATACCTTCACCGAAGAGTCAAGCAGTATATTGCTCCCTCCTACGTATATCTCGCGAAGAGACCATGAGGATAAAATCAGAGAGATTAGAGCCCACACAGAGGCATACCGACAATCCTTCTTTCCACGAACAATACGAGACTGGAATAGAAGGGAGAACCGATAGAGGTACTCAAGGTACCCTCCGCCACACACCGTCAGGTGGCTTGCGGAGTATGGATGTAGATGTAGATCCTCCGAATAGGCTTCAATCACGCAATAAAGGAAATACTCTGTAAGGTCTAACAACGCATGAGTTTGTGGAAGATTACGTAATGAAGCTACTCGATAGTAAGAGATGAAGTAACATATGTTGGTTTTGAAATGTCATTGTTGGTTTCCGAATGCATTGCGTTCATCTGTTATTTCCGTTTTAATGTCAATGAAGGCTTTGGTTCTCAAAATATACGTACGTGTTTTGTTCTTAGTTACTAAGGGAGTTCATTTACATCTCCAACAACAGCCTTCATGCGGGTTCAGCATACGAGATTTTAGCAAATCCATTGCCTATATTCTTACCGCAAGAATTTATTCTGTAATTTATAATAGCAGTAATGAAGCATTGTTGTTCGCAGATTTGATACAATGACTTTCTTGATCACTGCTAACAGAGTTCCTGGCTTCTAGAATTATGTGTGGCCTGTCCCATAGAGACTCTTGTTCCAACTTATTGGCATCTATAGCTATTCGAGCAACCATCTCAATATTTCTACACAGTTTTATCATAATTTATGTTGATATTCAATTTATGTACAATCAATTTATGTACAATCGATTTAAAAACTGTTGAACGGAACGACAATATTAATTGTTGTACAGCTGTATGGAAATATTGACTTTGTTACTGTAATAAATTCAACAGCTAACAAAAATTTCTTAATGGTATAACCATTTTAAATGTCCACTGTGGTCTGTCAATTTTTTTTAACAGATGACATTTATTGCACCATGTATTACATTAATGGCCATTTTCAGCACATGGCCATTTTCAAATGTAGTTGCGTCGATGAGCTATGTACATTCATCGTGTGTGAAGATAGTAAAAATCAACATGTTTTACAGATGCATTACGTAACAGCAAATTCTTTGGAAAATTTCCTCTTAAATAACTAGAAAGTTCTTTGAGAGAAATGAGTAATCAGTACCGATGTTCTACACTGTCAATAGCAAAAGTGCAAAAGAAAATGCTGAGTAATAACATATGGCAGGCCTACAAATTACAATATTTCCTTATAGTTGAATTCTTTGAGGATCATCACTTATAACTTATCATCTAGCGGCTAGAGCAGGTATTAGTTATTGTTATTAGAAACTGTACATTTTCATTACTCAATTAGTGAAGGATGGCAGCCAACTAACAGATGAGCATATCGCAGAAACACATAAATTGCTGGAATTGATAACTGAACAGAACTACTTTCGCTTTAATAATGAGTACTATTTCCGCGTGCTATACAAGATTGGAATAATAGAGAATTGTGAAGGTGGTTCGATGAACCCTCTGCCAGGCCCTTAAACGTGATTTGGAGAGTATCCATGTAGATGTAGATGTATCTAGAAGACATGTTACCAACGGGATCCCAGTGTAATGTTCCCTACCCACCATCTTCATTAACCATGTAGAAAACGTGACTTTTAAAACCATTTTCACAAAGAATTACGAAATACCTTATGGGATCAGATACTTGGATAACATACTTCGTTTAATTGATGAACCTCCAGCAAAAACTGATCAGTTGGGTGCAGATATAAACACAATACAAAGAAAGACAAGGCTGACAATGGAGAAAAAACATGAAAATCAAATAAACTTGTTAGACATAACCATCAACAAAGAAAACAATCAGCGTAGCTTTGAAATTTATCATAAACCTACAACCAGAGACTGTCTCATGTATTAGACTTTATATCATTCACATATACAAAAGCAATCAGCACTCAGATACAAGTTCGTAGACTCAACACAGCATCATTCAGCACAGAAAGCTACAAGTAACAACTAGATCATCATACAAATGGCAACGAACAGTGGATACAAATAGTGATGTAGTCACAAAATTAAACAAAAAAATGAAACAACAAATACAGTCAATAAACATGACACATACTCAACCAAAAACAACAGTACAGCAAAACACCATAGAAACAAGCACATACAGCAACAGAACAACAACGACACAAAGAATATGTGAAAACAACGAAGAAGATTCAAGATAGTACACAATGTCCCACAAGCCCAAACTCAAACATAAAATAACCAACAATTTCAAAAGATAAGGCATAAACACAGAATTCGAAACAGACAGTTCAATCCAAAAGTACAGTCCAAAAACAACAAATGAAACAGACATCTACGAGAAAGCAGGAATATACCAACTACAATTCTACAAATATGATTGAAAATATGCAAGACAAACCAGCTGAATATTCAACACCTGGTATAAAGTACTTACTACAGCATGAAAACATGGGACAATCAACTCAACTTTTAAGAGAAAATAATCACAAAGCTACTACAAGAGAGAAAGACATGAAAATAGCTAAATTAAAGATACGGCCTAACCTTACAAGAAAATTAGCACATATAAAAAACAAAGGCTTAAAGAAAGATACTAGTAAATTATCAAGTGAATATGAGAAAGTAAGTCACTGTTTATACTGATTGACCATATAGTAGATAGTAATCTCAATACATGATCACAAATTCCATTTCTCTTCCAAGAATATAAATGCATGTGAAAAAATAAGAAAAAGTACACACACACATACACACACACACACACACACACACACACACTCACATAGAAGGTACATCAGCAAACACATAGTAACAGAAAGAATGAACTGAAGGCAAAACCTGAGAAATATGCCAACACTTTCAGGAACGATTGACACTATGCACACAGAAAAGGGAGAAAGACATGAAAGTAGCTATAATAAATAATGAAAGATACGTCATAACCTTACAAGAAAATTACCACGTACAAACAACAAAGGCCGAAATAAAGATGCTCAATGTTGAAAACAGTGGCCAAAAGGAAAACTGCAAACTTTCAACCAGTTTGCCACCTGAGAAAAAGCTGTTTGTCTTAAAAATAATGACTTAGACGTCGATCTGTACGTACTTCACCATTTTATAACTAAAACCTCAATGAACTGTTTGAAGTCTACAACCTGTATGTGCAAACGTCAGCGCCTAAATGTAAACGAAAAACTCGTTTAATATTTCAGAACACCCACTGAAGATGCCTTATACCCAGGGTGAAACATGTCTGGATTCACAAGATAAATAATAAAACTTAATGTGCAGCATGCAAAAGGCGTTTCCTTACGAACTGCTGTACTTTACGTACAGCTGCTGCGACAACGGCTAACTTGTGTTACTTAATGTATGCTGATATGTCACATTTAATAAAACTAGAGCGAGGCAATATTTGTAATCAAGAATAAAATTTTTTATGCAAACTTTAGATTAATAATGAGGACAAAAAATTAGTATTTAAGAATTAAGTCTTGAATAAAATTTAATAGCTCAGGATATAGAGATATTGCTTCTAAAATTTATATTTCAAAGATAACTTCTAATTTCCTCTTTGCGTGATGTCATTGTTTTACATTACTAAAGAGAATGTCTACGTATACATAATTATGGCAAGAACTAATTAGCAACAATAGAAATAAAAAATCAAAAGTCTCGAACCAAAATCTTAATAAAATCTAAAATACACTACCGTTTGTGGAAATTGCAACACCAAGAAGGAAACACATGAATTAAATTTATTCAGTTCCACAGGTTATGTGCATGAAAAGTAACAAATGATTACCTTTTCAAATCTGTACATGTTCTTTGAGCCATACTATTCAGTATGTCGTGTGGCCACCATGCGCTGCAATTAGAGCTGCTACACGCAATGGAATTGAATTAATAAGATTCTGAATACGTTCCTGAGGGATTTCCCTCCACACAGTTTGTATCCGAGCCCACAAATATGTGACACCAGTTACTGGAGGATCGTGACGCACCAGCTGCCAACCAACCATATCCCAGACATGTTCGATGGGCGACATGTCTGGTGAACGTGCAGGCCAGGGAAGCTATGGTACCCGTCGCTCTTTCGAATAAGGCCTGTACATTCCTCGCAATATGTGGCCGGGCATTGCGCTGTTGAAATGTGGCCTGTGGAGATGCATGAAGCACGGGGAGTACCTCAGTGCCCACAAACTCCGTTTGGTACCGGTTGCTGTTCAAAGTGCCCGCAATACGTACGAGGCGAGATCGGTTGTTGTAACCAATGGCTCCCCAAACCACCACACCTGGCGTTTGTCCGCTATGCCGCTCTGCAATGCAGCCCTCCAGGTTGCGCTCACCAAGGTACCGCCGGACACGGATGCGGCCATCACTATAGGACACGTTGAAGAGGGACTCACCCGAAAAGATTGCAAGTTGCTTCTCAGCACCCCAGTGACGGTGTTCACGTGCCCATTGCAGTCGGAGGAGCTTGTGGTTTCTGGACAATGGAAGCCGACGTAATGGCATGCGTGCAACCAGTCCACCCAGGAGCAGCACCCAGCAGTCCAGCGGCGAACCAACACTGTGGATGGTGCTGTACAGTCCGTAATGGCCATGCGGACAAGATGACTGTCATCCCCCACTGTGGTCATGTTCCGTGGTCCAGTTCCCGCTCGTCGCTGCGTCTATCCACTGCTTCCACAGATGCATCACTGCCGTAGCACCATGCCCTGTGCGAGACGAAATGTCACGGTATGACAACCCCGTTTCCCGGAGGCCGGTCATTCTGCCCCGTTCGAACTCGCTCACATGCCGATATGGCTCCCTTTGACGTCGACGAGGCATACTGCCACTCACTGTATTGCTTCCACCTTGTGTGACAACTCTGCACCTACTACACAAAGTGCAACACCGACCCGTCACGAGAGGGCTCTGCTACGTTTACGTGTACCCCATCTCGCTGTAAAACGTATCACGTATTACTTGCACACTCGTCGCCACTTCCACCAAGTGTGGTGCTATTCGGGTAATTCCTTCTCGGTGCTGCACTTTTCACAAACGGCAGTGTATGTAACTTTTTGAGTAGGATTAATTAACGCTATTGCTGCTAAAGATTATACCTCCCACTCACATGAACAACATCTTCGACAGCTTCGTTGCCTCTTGCTATTTAACACCTGTAACACCTTGAGAAATACTTATTTGCTATTACATTTCATTACCTCGTACTTTATATGTTCTTATATCGTCTACGGTGCCTCGCTAGAAGACATTTCTTTTTCCTTTCGTTATTTGCCTTTACATTTGGTGCAGTTCGTCCTCAAGTTTTCCGAATTCCCCATATTTACAGATGTTGTACCTTATTCTGTAGGAATAATATGGGAAGGTAGTCAGTGTAGACAGAAGGTGTATAATGCCTCTCATCAGATTCTTGTGTAGCATGATTTGTCTTCACTCTTCGTTTGGCATGAATCGATGCACTCGACTTCCACTATGTGGAGTCCAACATCTGTTGCCATTCCAGTCTCCAGTACTTCTCAGTTTCTCCTTGATTTCTTACCATCTCCATCGCGCCGACTTATTCTTTTTTTCCCCGCTGTTCGTTTTATTCAAACTTGTGTCTGTGTCATGGTGTAGAGTCCATTTGCAACACCGAGATGTAAGATACGGACCCATTGATTCTGCACAATTAATCTATTAACAGTCGGTTGGAAGTGGCTTTCGAATGGTAACCGCAAACGTTTGATGACAAGGCGACAAGTCAACCGAATCCCCCATCGAAAAACACGTTTGATGTGTCATACATGGCAATGCTGACAGTATGTGTGTCACGTGAATCTCTTATCGACGCAGCTAATTTGTACGACTTGTAAGTGAGTGAGACATTCCTCCTTGCCCGGTATATGTGTTCGTATGTATGTGAATGTGATCACTTTCAGGGAAATGAAGACAACATAAAATTTTGTCATATAGGCTGCAACAAATAAACGCAACAGTTTCAGAACCACAGTTTCTCTGTGTTCTGTCCAAACGCATGTTCTTAACGGTTTTGAAGCTGCGTTCCGCTTTGCAAGTCTTGACTCTTGAATTCCTTTGTTGTAACTTAGTTCACACTCGTTTTGTTATTTTCATATCTGTATGGCGACTATGTGGTATCTCCCCTCCTTTCACTATTAATCACATTTAATTCCTACGGTACCGTATTCTTACCACATGACTCATATTCTATAATCAATGTATAGTATGATAACTGCCAAGACTACAGAAAGAGAAACAACAGTTCAAAGACCGCACGGACAGTTCATAAGGTTGTGAAAAAAAAGATGAATGGTACGAGAGATTTCTGAACACGTCCCGCCGGCTTGACAGTCCAACACCACGACCACTCATCCACGAAGCCGTTGCTTATTTGGGCTGCCCTTTATTTTACGTCTTGTCTTTGGACCGTTCACTGTTTCTATATAGCTTTTTTTTTTACAGTTCAGTACACGTTATTCTTGTTTTTCATGCTTGGTCTGTCTTCAGTTTGTGACGGTCTATCCACTGGGCGATCTCAGCACTAAATCTGAGGGGAGTGCGATAGGGAGTTCCCTTGTCTCGTAGTAAGCACGTCGTTATTCTTTTTCTCATCAGTCATTATCACTTTTGTCTTTGCTTTGTTTATCCAGGACTAAGTATGCTGTCTATTCTTACCATCAAATTTAAAAAAAAAAATATATCTGTCCAGAAAGGTCATACGTGCGAACCTTAACAGTTTGATTCCTTAGGGCATTTCTTCCTCTGCTGAAATTTTCTTTCATTAACTTTATGGATTCCTAGAGTACAAAATGAACAACAGTGGTGATAAGAACTCCACCTTCCCAATACTACCCTACCTGCCAGCCATTTATTAACACAAACTTGTCTCTCTTCTTTCCATTTTTATTAATTTGACTTACTCGCCTGGCTCTGATATTTAGACACCATATTCGAAGATAGTGCATCATCCGTACAGAAATCTCAATTACGATATTAGGTTCCTTTCAGATTACGCTGATACAATATCTCCCTACTTAGCAATCATACACAACCGCTCGCACACCGATAGATCTGTATCTACAGATTGGTGGTGGTGGTTGTTAGTGTTTAACGTCCCGTCGACAACGAGGTCATTAGAGACGGAGCGCAAGCTCGGGTTAGGGAAGGATTGGGAAGGAAATCGGCCGTGCCCTTTCAAAGGAACCATCTCGGCATTCGCCTGAAACGATTTAGGGAAATCACGGAAAACCTAAATCAGGATGGCCGGAGACGGGATTAAACCGTCATCCTCCCGAATGCGAGTCCAGTGTGCTAACCACTGCGCCACCTCGCTCGGTCCTACAGATTGGAAAATTGCGCAGGTCGCACCAGTGTTTAAGAAGGGTAGTAGGAGTAATCCACCGAACTACAGACCTATATCATTGACGTCGGTTTGCAGTAGGGTTTTGGAGCATATACTGTATTCAAACATTATGAATCACCTCGACGGGAACGATATATTGATACGTAATCAGCATGGTTTCAGAAAACATCGTTCTTGTGCAATTCGTACGAAGTAATGGCCGCTATCGACAGGGGATCTCAAGTTGATTCCGTATTTCTAGATTTCCGGAAAGCTTTTGACACCGTTCCTCACAAGCGACTTCTAATCAAGCTGTGGGCCTATGGGGTATCGTCTCAGTTGTGCGGCTGGATTCGTGATTTCCTGTCAGGAAGGTCGCAGTTCGTAGTAATAGACGGCAAATCATCGAGTAAAACTGAAGTGTTATCAGCTGTTCCCCAGGGAAGCGTCCTGGGACCTTTGCTGTTCCTGATCTATATAAATGACCTGGGTGACAATCTGAGCAGTTCTCTTAGGACGTTCGCAGATGATGCTGTAATTTACCGTCTAGTAAGGTCATCCGAAGACCAGTATCAGTTGCAAAGCGATTTAGAAAAGATTGCTGTATGGTGTGGCAGGTGGCAGTTGACGCTAAATAACGAAAAGTGTGAGGTGATCCACGTGAGTTCCAAAAGAAATCCGTTGGAATTCGATTACTCGATAAATAGTACAATTCTCAAGGCTGTCAATTCAACTAAGTACCTGGGTGTGAAAATTACGAACAACTTCAGTTGGAAAGACCACATAGGTAATATTGTGGGGAAAGCGAGCCAAAGGTTGCGTTTCATTGGCAGGACACTTAGAAGATGCAACAAGTCCACTAAAGAGACAGCTTACACTACACTCGTTCGTCCTCTGTTAGAATATTGCTGCGCGGTGTGGTATCCTTACTAGGTAGGATTGACGGAGAACATCGAAAGGGTGCATAAAGGGCAGCTGGTTTTGTATTATTACGTAATAGGGGAGAGACTGTGGCAGATATGATACGCGAGCTGGGATAGAAGTCATTAAAGCAAAGACGTTTTTCGTCGCGGCGAGATCTATTTACGAAATTTCAGTCACCAACTTTCTTTTCCGAGTGCGAAAATGTTTTGTTGAACCCAACCTACATAGGTAGGAATGATCATCAAAATAAAATAAGAGAAATCAGAGCTCGAACAGAAAGGTTTAGGTGTTCGTTTTTCCCGCGCGCTGTTCGGGAGTGGAATGGTAGGGAGACAGTATGATTGTGGTTCGACGAACCCTCTGCCAAGCACTTAAATGTGAATTGCAGAGTAATCATGTAGATGTAGATGTAGATGTAGACGAGCCTGTGTTGCGCAGACCTAACGCCCTTCAAGCCCAGCTCCCCACACGTCAAGTGTCAATCTATGGCTCTCACCTTCATCATCTGAAATAACAGTAGGGCCGTCCAGGTTCATAGGCTGTAAGGGGCCAAGCCTAAAACCCAAATCCCTTTCCTGATAGACCGGAAGGATGGGCGGAGAGTGGGGAGGGGAGGTGAGGTGATCCCATCAGTCTCTTCCTTGTAGGATTGTCCATCTACAACTGGCAGAGAAAAAGTATCTACGCTACAAATATTCAGTACTCTGTTGTTTCAGTACTCCCGACACTGGCGAGTTTGGAGGAAACAACAGGGATAAAGCAACTGAAAACTTAATCTTCGAATTTATCGATGTGTGATGGACTGGTTCCATTTATGCAGGAATCAATAAACACCCCTAGTTAAGGCTATCTCAATGGTTGTCCACAACCCTGTGAAGTGCCTGGCTACACGAAGTAGTGCAACCAGACCTGCCCCTTTGTCACCACCCTCACCGAGTTCCCTCAACAAGAAAACGGAATATACCCCACGTTTCACTGCCGCATTTTGGACTTACACAAGCGTATTCACTGCGCCCCGAAGCCACCTTCAGCAGAGACCTCCGAGCCCGGAGCTGACAGAGACTGTGTGCGTGTGTTGGCAGCGGCGGGACGCCGTACAGCTACTGCGGCCTGGCGGACTCCAACGTGTGCTGCCTGGTGCCCGAGGGCGCCAAGCCTGTGTCCAGCCTGGTGCCCAGCCCCAGCAAGCCGCGCTGCGGGCAGAAGGGCGCAGACTCGGGGCGCGCGGGCGTCGCGGAGCCCGCCGAGTGGCCGTGGCACGTGAGTACCCCAGCACCAGCGAGTGGTATGGTCCGTTCATCATAAGGATAAACCTGATGTAAACATTGAACTATGTATTCTACCACGGTTACAGCTCACACGTAAAAAGAGACGAGCAGAGGAGAAATAGTACTTCGAATGTCATTTAATTTTTAAGCAGAATGAAATAATACACTGCAAATCTCCCACAATATGCTCCTTACACGACTAGACGAAAACCGCAACACGTTATCGTTTTTAGCTAAAGTACTATTGTAATTAAAAACAAGAATGATAAAAATTCCTGACTTAACCATAGGGTAATTTTTCTGCATACGCTACGTGTAACGTAAGAGAGTACTGAAGGATTTCGCCGTATAGTTAAATATTGAAGCCACTGAAGTTATTACTTACAGTCAGTCGTCCGGTAATCTCTTGGCTCCTTCCTCATCAGAGAAATACATTTCAGTTCTGGAAGTTACGGTGACGTTATATGTCCCGCCAATGTTTGGCAGTGACGTGTGAAAAAGCTCCGTGCGGTAGTTCCAGTACGTCTGGCGGCTTAACAATCTTGTTACTGAAACTTCCTAGCAGATTAAAACCGTGTGCCCGAGCGAGACTCGAACTCGGGATCTTTGCCTTTCGCGGGCAAGTTACCATCTGAGCTACCGAAGCACGACTCACGCCCGGTACTCACAGCTTTACTTCTGCCAGTATCTCGTCTCCTACCTTCCAAACTTTACAGAAGCTCTCCTGCGAAACTTGCAGAACTAGCACTCATGAAAGAAAGGATATTGCGGAGACACGGCTTAGCCACAGCCTGGGGGATGTTTCCAGAATGAGATTTTCACTCTGCAGCGGAGTGTGCGCTGATATGAAACGTCCTGGCAGATTAAAACCGTGTGCCCGAGCGAGACTCGAACTCGGGACCTTTGCCTTTCGCGGGCAAGTGCTCTACCATCTGAGCTACCGAAGCACGACTCACGCCCGGTACTCACAGCTTTACTTCTGCCAGTATCTCGTCTCCTACCTTCCAAACATTACAGAAGCTCTCCTGCGAGCCCCAGGCTGTGGCTAAGCCATGTCTCCGCAATATCCTTTCTTTCAGGAGTGCTAGTTCTGCAAGGTTCGCAGGAGAGCTTCTGTAAAGTTTGGAAGGTAGGAGACGAGATACTGGCAGAAGTAAAGCTGTGAGTACCGGGCGTGAGTCGTGCTTCGGTAGCTCAGATGGTAGAGCACTTGCCCGCGAAAGGCAAAGGTCCCGAGTTCGAGTCTCGATCGGGCACACGGTTTTAATCTGCCAGGAAGTTTCATATCAGCGCACACTCCGCTGCAGAGTGAAAATCTCATTCTGGAGGTCTTGTTACTTCTCGGGCCAAATCCCGTAGCTTGGCTCTAGATCAGTTCTGTTGGGTTCATATTGTAATCTTACAGTAGCAACTATAAAAATGCAGATTTGGATGATGAGCTCGATGCTGTGAAAATGATTTTTTTTCATGTTTCTACGATGCTCATCTACTTCTGTGGTATAAAACGATCGACATGGTCATAATAAAGGGATTTGGTTTTTCATTTTTGCTTTATAAATTAAATTCTTATGTTTTCTTAATGTAAACAACTTTTATGAACAATCTTTCATAAAACATCGATTGAAGTGGAAACAGGAATTTCGCGTCCAATATGTAACTAGAAACAAGAAGGCATGCATTATTCATAAAAAGTGATGATGAGTTTTATAATTACGACATGTAATTGAAGGAGAAAAAGAAAAATAGCGGGAATAGTTGAACCAACGCACGAATAACTGCATTTGGTTCGCATTCTATTTCGCTATCAATTGTGCTGCACGTTCAATGTGAGGTAACGTACCAACTGCATTATGTGCAACACTGGGAAAGCTTCAAAGCTGATTATCTCCGGAAATTTATGAAAAACAATAAAGAACAGCATATTTCTCGGCACTTTTTAAGTGTATTCCACGCGCGTGTTTCATTACGGAACAGAAAGCAGCCTCAGCCATTTTTATAATGCGCATTAAAAGCGCTACAATCAGAGCACAATGCTGCAGAGACTGTGACTGTAAACGATTTTTGAAATAAAAACTACGTAGCTAAAGAGGATTAAGGAAAACGTTGATTGCTGTTAATACATTTGAATATCTTAAAGTTTCATTTAACGTAAGTTAGTAAGATACCTAATACATTAGTAGGACCTACTTCCAAGAGCGTAACAACACCAGTGTACGTGTGCTACGGCTTCTGACCAATCATCGCGTTTGTGTTTGTCTACATCAGGTTTATTCTTATGATGAACGCATTATAGTGCTAAGTACTCGTAGTGGTTTTCAATATCTTTAGGCTTGATTCGGTTGCTGAGAGTCTCATTCTCTTATTTCCTGAACACCACACTGCGTTAGAGAATGTAGCACACAGTGCTGTCAATTAACAGGTCATGCTTTGAATGTTGCAGCTAGAAGCAGTTATTTAAAAGAATGAATAAGAGAGGAAAACATTTGACACTTATTGATATCACTAGATTCTGTTTTATTTACACTCTCCAGACCATCCATATTCCACTTGCACCAGCATCAGACAATGGTTATGTACACTGCATATAAGATCAGGATAATTATCATTGCGACCGTGACTACAAGGGATCTCCCTCTTTCCAACAAACATACAATATATATATATATATATAGAGGGAGATATATATATGGACATTTATTGACAAAATTAGTAGCGAACATAGTGTGTCAAATTGTTGATTCCTAATAATGAATTATGAACAAGTCCACCTTTTTTGCAAGTACACCGCGCGACTGCTACGGTCGCAGGTTCGAATCCTGCCTCTGGCATGGATGTGTGTGATGTCCTTAGGTTAGTTAGGTTTAAGTACAGGGTGAGGCAGTGAAACGGCACGATTTCGATAGTGGTTGTCGGGCGCGGAGGGGGGTTGCGAGAGTGGGGGAAGTGACCTTGGGCGTCTAGAGTGGTGGAAGTTTCAGTAGCCATGGAGCGTTGGTCGAGTGCGCAACGTGCATATGCCGTAAAGGCATATTACAAAAACGCGGATAGTGTGGTTGGTGCTCAACGCGCCTTTCGTCGTGAATTCAACCTGCCGCCACGGGCTCCCGTGCCATCAAGGAAAGCCATTCTCCTTTGGGTTAAAACCTTTGAAGCTACTGCTAGCACAACAAAGAAAAGAGGCGGCAGCACAAAAACAATCCGGACACCCGAGAACATTAATCGTGTGCGCGAAGCGTTGGGACGAAGTCCGCGAAAATCCGCGAGACGGCACAGCGCAGAACTTGGTCTCAGCAATCGATCAGTAAGACGGATTTTGAAGAGTGACCTTCACTATCATCCATACAAAATTCAGGTAGTGCAAGCCCTTAAACCTAATGACTACAATAACCGTATACGCTTTTGCCAGTCAATGCTTAACGTTATTGAACGAAATGAAGAAAGAGTGCATAACTTATGGATGAGTGATGAAGCCCACTTTCATCTTAAGTGGGTACGTAAATAAGCAAAACTTCAGATATTGGTCCTCAGATAACCCGCACGAACTTCATGAAAAACCTCTCCATTCTGAAAAAGTAACAGTCTGGTGCGCAATGTCATCTCGTGGAATCGTGGGGCCCTATTTTTTTGAAGATGAAGATGGCAACACAGTGACGGTAAACTCTGGACGTTATGCTGACATGTTGACCATTTTTGGTCTGCCTGGAATTGATCGACATGATCCAGATGCTGAAACACTCTTCCAGCAAGATGGTGCAACAAGCCATACTGCTAATGTCTCAATGGAATTGCTCAGACTTGCATTTCCACGACGTCTAATCAGCAGGAATGGCGATTTCCCCTGGCCTGACCGTTCACCAGATCTGACGGCACCAGACTTTTTTCTTTGGGGCTACCTCAAGTGCAAAGTCTTCCAGGAAAATCCACCAAGAACAAAAGAAGACCTGAAGGAGCGAATTCGACAGGAAATTAACAACATTCCAGTACAGATGCTACGAAACGTCATGGGACAATTTCATCTCAGGCTTAGACAATGTGTGCAAAACCAAGGACGACACCTCACTGACACCATATTTAAAAAATGATTGTTTTTAAGTTAAATCTTTAATTTCCACTCTTGTACTTGAGATCCATGTTCAACTATTATGATTTTAATTGTAAATAAATCTTTGGTGGTTTTACAAAATCGTGCCGTTTCACTGCCTCACCCTGTAGTTCTAAGTTCTAGGGGACTGATGACCACAGATGTTAAGTCCCATAGTGCTCAGAACCATTTGAACCATTTTGCAAGTACACAAACTATTGTTTTCTTTTACCACCCACACATGTTTAACCACATTTCTGGCGTCCACAGTCCTTCTTTTATTAGTTGCCTGAAACGCATACCTACAGGTTATTTTTAGGTTAGAGGAAATGATACATAAGATTTAGTTGTCACTTAAGTTGTATGTGCACTGTACCTTCTGATTAACATTGTTTGTGCCCTGTGGCTGCCAACCAAAACCAGCCACAGGTCTAAATTAGTACACCAAGTCATTTGCAATCATGAGTCATCTTAGTAAATAGTCTGCATTGCATTTTTTATTTAGTATTCAATTCTGGTAAAATTAGTGGCATTGTTCATTTTTTGGCCTTACCTGTATAGTATTGTGCTAGTCCGTAGCTGTGACAAGTTCATTTTTATACAACAACTGCATTTTTGTGTACTTGAGCTGTACCTGTGGACAACGGTAAAAGTTCTGTGAAGATAAGATGTAGCGAGCTATTTCGTGTAGTTTGTTATCCATAGATAATGTTTCGTATTTTGATGGTGTGTACTCATGTTTTCTTCTGTTAGTTTGTAAATATTACGCCCTATTATATTTCTGTGGTTTGGACACACGTATCACTGCACAAATTTAAGTCTGTGATGCGCTTCCGAGTGTCGTTTACTTACTGTTTTGTTTTAGTTTGACGTCCGATAACTTTGAATCTGACCTTTGAATCGTAACCATAAACTGCCACAGAATATGGTTACAATACAAACGTTGTTGACAAACTAAACCATAAAATAAAAACTTAACTGACACAGAACAAACACAACAATATCACAACACAACACACTAGCAACACTTTCACAACAGAGAACACATAAGCACAGAAGATGAAGAAACCACAAACAACAAGAAAACATGGCACATCGTGACATGTGATAAGAAAATAACGTACAAAATAGAAACCATCATGAGAAAACGATGTAGACATGTGGCATATAAAACAAACAACACTCTGCAGAAATGATTACAAATACCTAAAACCATCACAGATAAATTCAACAAAGCAGCGATATGCCAGCTAATAGGCAAATACTGTGATTCGGTATACATTGGACAGACATGCAGAAATTTCAGTATGAGGCACTCAGAACATTTAAGAGCACTGAAAAGTGCCAGCACACACCCCGCACTCATCAAAAACAACCTCCACTCCAGTGGCGTAGAAACAGACCTCCAAATTCTAACCATCCACATTAACTTTTAACAAAGAAGAAAATTACCACACCTAGAAAGCTATCACACAGGGCAAAAACGTTATCAGTGACAATGACCAAACAGTACTACGTAGCAAAACACATACAAAAGCCGGTCACGGTGGTCTCGCGGTTCTAGGCGCGCAGTCCGGAACCGCGCGACTGCTACGGTCGCAGGTTCGAATCCTGCCTCGGGCATGGATATGTGTGATGTCCTTAGGTTAGTTAGGTTTAAGTAGTTCTAAGTTCTAGGGGACTGATGACCATAGATGTTAAGTCCCATAGTGCTCAGAGCCATTTGAACCATTTGAACACATACAAAATGGAATCAAACGTCACATTTTCGAAGTTCGTAGACATCAATCCAAACCAAAACACTACACAAACGACTATCGGAAGCGCATCAGGGACGCAAATTTGTACAGTGAAACGGGTATCCAAGACACAGAAACATAACAGGACCCAATATTTACAAACGAACAGAAGGAAACGTGAGTAAACACTATCAAAATACAAAACATAATCTATGACCAACCAACTGCTCGAAATAGTTCGCCATACCTAAGATTCTCAAAACTTTTGTAGATGTCCACAGGCTGAGTTCAACACCACAAAACCATGTTTAGTACAAAAAAAAAAAAAAAAAAAAAAAAAGACTTGTGACAGCTAAGGACTAGAGAAATACTACAACAGTAATGCCAAAACCGGGCATCTGCCACGAATTTTACCAGAACATACATTTTAAAGATTTGATAATGAACAAAAATTCAAGGCAGACTATTTTCTAACATTCCTCACGTTTGCAGATAACTTGGTGTACTAATTTAGACCCACGGGACACACACAGCTTAAAGCAAAAGGTAAATTGTACATACAATTTAAATGACAACTAAATTTGAGTACCATGTTCCTTTACCTAAAAATAACTTGTATATATGTATTTCAGGAAAATAATAAGAAAAACCTCTGAGGATGCCATAACTGTGGAGAAACATGTTTGGGTGATTAAAAATAATAATTTTTGTACTTATAAAGAGGCGTACCCACGCTTAATTCATTATTATTTTCCTGCAAGCACGGGAACTGAGCTCAAAACTGTAATATGATATTGATATCTAGGAATAGGAAAAGGGTTCCTTCTTTTAAAAAATACGATGAATCACTTTTAACCCCCACTTACAGAAGAACAGTATTACAGACTAACAGTGGTTTCAGACGGAAGAACCAGCCGATCACTAACGCTCCTGAAGGGGGCTTATGAGCTCACACGGTGGGGTAAGCATGAAGGTGAAATATAACGACGACGTGGAGACGCGGTTCATATGTCGTTGCTATTCGATCGTTCTCGACGAATGAGTATAACTGCGTGAATAACTGAATTAGAAAATTAATGAGAGCACACAATCTTCCGTCGGCGAAATTACAGTGCCGATTTTTGAAACGTAGTGCTATGGACAGGGGAAGCTACCAGTGTCGTGTGCCCCAGGTGCCAGCTTTTAGGGAAATTATGTCCTCCCCTGTTTTCCAAAAAAACCAACAAGCTGTCAGTTTCTGATTTCGACGTTAAGCCAGTATATTAATTCAGTTACTGGCGGAATAAGTCTTTAACTTTATGGAATGCCAGTCGAGGCAGTGCGGTATCGAGGGAGTTTATCATTTGTTCTGAATATGCAACACAATCATACGAAATTAGCTGACTGAAGTTGAGAGCTTAGTTACTAAGAATTATAACACTTATTTAGATTGGTTGTTGGTTGGTTGTTTTGGGTAAGGAGACCAGACAGCGAGGTCATCGGTCTCATCGGATTAGGGAAGGACAGGGAAGGAAGTCGGCCGTGCCCTTTGAAAGGAACCATCCCGGCATTTGCCTGGAGCGATTTAGGGAAATCACGGAAAACCTAAATCAGGATGGCCGGACGCGGGATTGAACCGTCGTCCTCCCGAATACGATTCCAGTGTCTAACCACTGCGCCACCTCGCTCGGTTACTTATTTAGAGTAAAAGACACGTCACTCAACACTGCTTCATTCGTCGATGTTCATTTACAACCCTATTTAACAAAATGGGGTGTTGCCACATTAAAGATCGGAGTGAAAACCCAAATTCTCAACGTATGCTTCGGAAGCGTCGCGCTATAGTTAGAATGCAACGCTAGCAAATCTAGCACTTCCACGACGAAACACGTAGCAAGAAAGCTGCAGTGTAATATTTGAATAATATTTAAATCAAATTTAAGAAATTATTTGAAATTAAAGAACATATAAGAGAGGTTCAGTAGTGAGACTAAATTAATGCCGAACGCCTATCAATGATAAAATTCGCTGACGACATCCCTATACTCATTGAAAGTGAGGAAGAATTACCGGAATCATTGAATGGAATTGTCATATAAACACAGACTATGAACTGAGAGTAAGCTAATAAGGGGTTTTGTGGCGGGGGTGTTAAGAAGCTGCGTAGCACAGGCGTACAGGCCATGTCTCGCTAAACGAAGCCTATTGGTATCAAACGCATGTCTTAATTTCAAGAAGAAGTTCCAGAGCATGAACATCTGGAGCACATCATTATACGAGTCAGTTAGTGAATGTATGAAACGCTAGACACAAGAGAATCGAAACGTTTGGGATGTGGTGTTACAAAGCGATGCAGAGAATTAAGTGGGCTAATATGAAATGAGGAGGTCTTCCACAGAAGAGACTTGTAAGGGAATACATGGAAAACACAGAGGGGTGTGGTACGACACGTGTTGTGATATCAGGTAATAATTTTCATTGTACTAGAGGAAGCCATAAAGAGCAAACAGTGTAGAGGGAAGACAGAGATTGTAACATACCCAACAAATTATTGAGCAAATTGGATTTCATTGCTGCTGAGACAGGAAAAGGCTGGCACAAGAGAGGAAGTCAGAGGATTGATGGCGCAACGAAAAAAATAAGTTGTTCGTAAAGACTCTGCCACATGTAAAGTCAGTTTGTCCCGTTTCCAGTTCGTTTGGCATCTATACGGCTACTGCAACACAAGGTTGACTACAGTAATCTCTCTGTCGTCGTACACTCTGTTGTGTTCATGGCAAACCTATAGTGACCAGAATCTGACAAGACTGGGAAGACACGAGAGCCCTTACAACAAGCAGGCCAGCCGAGTGCATCACAGCGAGTCGCCTGAGAATGAACAAGTAGGTAACAGCAGCTAGAGAACGACGAACAACGGACGCAGCACGACGACAGTGTAAGCGGTCCAGCAAGTAATCCAAGACCGAAACCTAAGGCGAAGTGAACTCGGAACCAAGACAAAGATATGTAACGATGTCAGTACAAAAGCGCAGAGAAATCACGACTTCCAGTAGAGCATTTTTTCCGGAAAAAAAGCCCAATCGCTTCTTCAGCAACAATATCAGCTTCTCAGTGCCTCGGGTCTGTAAGTCTTTCCTCCGAGGGTTAGTTTCTTTATTTCTAGTGTCTCGTTTCTAATTTTCTATTCAGCTAATGCCTTTCGGATTCTGTACAACCTGCACAGCTGCTGCGCCATCGGCTTTACATGGTCGTCACAGGAGCTGTTTCGCTGGCACAGCGGGCGTGACTCCATAGCCAACGTTACAGCAGCAACAGCAAACCTCGCAGACTGCAGGCAGACACAGTGTGCATGTCTCCGTAGCAAACGCTACAGCAGCGACAGAAAAGCTCACACACTGCAGGCTAACACAGCGGGCGTGTCTCCGTAGCCAACACTACAGCAGCGACAGCATACCTCGTAGACTGCAGGCTGATACAACGGATATGTCTCCATAGACGACGGTACAGCAGCAACAGGAAACCTTGCAGACTGGAGGTTGACACAGGGGGCGTGTCTCCATAGAAAAATAAAAATAAAACATGAAATGATCATGTGGCATTGATAGTCAGGAGGCCCCTGGGCTAGGGCACTAGAATCCTCATAGAGGCAGTGTCTGCACAGCTGTTGCACTCTTGAGTTAGATACATCGCTGTATGTGTTGGCGTTTTAAGCCCATCAAATACTCTACATAGTAAACGCCAGCACGTCATCCCATAGCTAGATCAGTCAGTCTCCAAAAACTACTAAAGCACGTTTTCCTCTCCAGTGAAGTTTCTCCTGTCTACATCTACATCTACATCTACATCCATAATCCGCAAGCCACCTTACGGTGTGTGGCGGGGGGTACCTTGAGTACCTCTATCGGGTCTCCCTTCTGTTCCAGTCTAGTATTGTTCGTGGAAAGAAGGATTTTCCGTATGCCTCTGTGTGGGCTCTAATCTCTCTGATTTTATCCTCATGGTCTCTTCGCGAGATATACGTAGGAGGGATCAATATACTGCTTGACTCCTCGGTGAAGATATGTTCTCGAAACTTCAACAAAATCCCATACCGAGCTACTGAGCGTCTCTCCTGCAGAGTCTTCCACTGGAGTTTATCTATCATCTCCGTAACGCTTTCGCGATTACTAAATGATCCTGTAACGAAGCGCGCTGCTCTCCGTTGGATCTTCTCTATCTCTTATATCAACCCTATCTGGTACGGATTCCACACTGCTGAGCAGTATTCAAGCAGCGGGCGAACAAGCGTACTGTAACCAATTCCTTTGTTTTCGGATTGCATTTCCTTAGGATTCTTCCAATGAATCTCAGTCTGGCATCTGCTTTACCGACGATCAACTTTTTATGGTCATTCCATTTTAAATCACTCCTAATGCGTACTCCCAGGTAATTTATGGAATTAACTGCTTCCAGTTGTTGACATGCTATATTGTAGCTAAATGATAAGGGATCTTTCTTTCGATGTATTCGCAGCACATTCAAATTGTCTACATTGAGATTCAATTGCCATTCCCTGCACCTTGTGTCAGTTCGCTGTAGATCCTCCTGCATTTCAGTACAATTTTCCATTGTTACAACCTCTCGATATAGCACAGCATCATCCGCAAAAAGCCTCAGTGAACTTCGGATGTCAT
This sequence comes from Schistocerca serialis cubense, assembly GCF_023864345.2. Lineage (NCBI taxonomy): Eukaryota > Metazoa > Arthropoda > Insecta > Orthoptera > Acrididae > Schistocerca > Schistocerca serialis. Next base: position 351,230,677 of record NC_064641.1, on the reverse strand, counting down.
CCACAAGGTCATTTACGTATTTTGTGAATAGTTCGTCACTGTGAATCCTGCCATTTCTTACCTCTGTTAGGGTGTGTGTCTGTGGCGCCACACTATAATGATGGCTTAATTACCTGGTTTCCGAACCCATCTTTCCACAGACTCGTTACCAACATCAAAATTTGACCGAAAGCTTCATAAAGCGCGTCCTCGTGATTAATTGGTACAGCAAACTGAGATGATCAGTTATCAACGTGCAATATTTGTAGATTTACTGTTTGAAAACATTTATGCGCAATTTTTCTCTCACAAAAGGATGTTCTTCAAAAGACTATGTTTATTAGCTTAATTGTGCGGCAGATTATCTGCAATGTTATGCCTATTCGCAGGATTCTCAGTGACGAACTATTCACAATATACGTAAATGACCTTGTGGATGACATCCGTAGGACTCCACGCAGTTTATTTATTTTTGTTTATTTTATGTCACCATTTCTCTGACTGGTTTGATGCCGCCCGCCATGAACTCCTCTGTTGTGTCAACTTCTTCATCTCACAATAACACTCACAGCCTACGTCCGCAATTATTTGATGATTGTTTTCCAGTCTCTGTCTTTCTTACACTTTCTACCCTTTACAGCTGCTTCTAGTACCATGGAAGTTATTCTGTGATGTCTTAATAGATGTTCTACCATCCTGTCCCTTCTTCTTGTCAGTATTTTTCATATATTCCTTTCTTCTCTGGAGAATTTCCTCATTCATTTCCTTATCAGTCCACATAATTTTCAACGTTCTTCTGTAACATCACATCTCCTTATCAGTCAACCTAATTTTCAACATTCTTCTGTAATATCACATCTCAAGTACTTCGATTCTCTTCTTTTCTGGTGTTCCGAATGTCCATGTTTCACAACCGTACATTGCTGTCCTCCAAACGTACGTTCTCAAAATTTTCTTCCTCAAATTAAGGCCTATGTTTGATGGTAGTACACGTCTCTTGGACAGGAATGCCCTTTCTGCTGCGACGGCCATGGGTTAGTTTGCTGCCTAGGTAGCAGAATTCCTTAACTTCATCTTCTTCGTGATCACCAATCTTAAAGTTGAGTTTCTCGCTGTTCTCATTTCTGCTACTTCTCATTACCTTCGTCTTTCTTCGATTTACTCTCACTTCATATTTTGTACTCTTTAGACTGTTCATGTCATTCAGCAGCTCCTGTAATTCTTGTTCATTTTCACTAAGGATAGCACTCTCATCAGTGAATCTTAACATTGATGTCCTTTCACCTTGAATTTTAATTTCTTTCCATCATTGCTTTCTCAATCTACAGAGTGAATAGAAGGGTCGAAAGACTACATCCCTGTCTTAATCTTTTTAATCCGACAAATTCGTTCTTGGTCTTCCACATTTATTATTTCGTCTTGGTTCTGGAATTAATTTGTATATTAACCTCCGTTCGCTCCTCCGCCCTCGTATATCGTAGCAACACAACCTGGGAATGAGAGTCACTCCAGTATACGAGAATGAGGACCAGACTAGAAACAGCAAGCAAGAGTATGGCCCACTACGGTGGCATAGGGTTATGTTTCGGTTCTATTGCACTGTGCTGTGTGTGTCAGAAGCCAATAGTTACGTAAATTTCAGCCTATACGATAGTGGATATATTACTGAAGAACAGCACATTCGCGAATAGTATTGAAACACCAATCCACTGGCTGTGAGGAGAACCATGTAATCACTAAGTGGCTACAATGAGCTGATCACCTGAGTATGAAGTAGATAGACTAAATGTGGATCTAACGAAATAATATCAGTAACACAAAACGATCCCAGTCAAGAAACGATGAGATATACTAAGCTCCAACCTAAAGAGCCATGAGCGCTGTCTGAACCTCTTCCGGAGGCGACGCCTCACAGTCAGTTTCTTTACTGTTTTCTCTTTTGCTTCTCATTCGGAGGATACGGTGTCTCCTCATGTTCTCCCGTACATCGCTGGTCATCGGGGCTTATTTCGAAGCGAGACTCATCATTGAAAACAATTCTGTTCCAGACAATGAGACGCAGACGTGTCTGGAGACGCCCTGTACAGTAGTGGGATACCAACCTGAGTGTTGCTCGTATACGGCCCGACAATCAGGAGTGATGGTGTGCCATCTCTTTTCACAGCAAGTCCCCTTTGGTTGTCACCTGCGGCACCCTTACAGCAGAGCAGTATGTCGACTATATTCTACGCCCCGTTTGGTGCCCTTCATGACAAGCCATCCTGGACTTACATTTCACAAGGACAATTCCCGCCCGATCACGCCCACAGTTTCTGCAGCTTGTCTTCCTGCTTGTCAAACCCTGCTTTGGCCAGCAAGGTCACCGGATCTCTCTTCAATTGAGAATGTTCGGCGCATTATGGTCAGGCTGCTCCAATCAGCTCGGGATTTTGACGGTCTTACGTGCCAGTTGGACAGAATTTGGCATGATATCCATCAGGAGCAAATCCAACAACTCTATCAATGACTGACGAGCGGAATTACTGTTTACGTAAGATCCAGAGGTGAACGCCAGCTGACTTTCTCAATTTGTGAAACTTTTTGTCTTGAATAAATCATCAGATTTTTCTGAAATGGTAACCATTTGTTTGTCTGTACATCTCGTCTTCCGATTTCCGTCCTATTCTGGTAATTTCTTTGTGAGTGATTTTTTTTTTTGTCTTAGAATGTACCAAGAACCATCTACATACTTTCATGCTTGATATCTTCCCCGACGGAGATTATATTTCCAACAGGATAACTGTCCATGTCACAAGATCATAATCATGTTACACTGGTTGGAGGAACTTGACGTTTTGGTCATCAAATTCGCCTAATCTGAACAATGCGTTTCGGTTTAAGGAAGTTGCGTGATCTGTACATAAACATCTGGTGCCACATACCTTTGGAAACCTGTGAAGTTGAATCCATGCCAGAATCAATCACCTCTGTCTTATATTCCAAAAGGGACAGAAAAGGATACGAGGAGCACTCAATGTGTATGCCTTGGGGCCTCATTGAACATCTTATAGAAGCTATTCCTGTGGCCATTGAGGGTACAGTGTGCAACCAACTGTGGATTGTGGTGCACGTCGGAACAAATGATGCCTGTGCTCCGAGGTCGTACTTGGATCATTCCAGCGACTGGCAAGGAGGGTTGGGGAGACCAGCCTTGCGCACATAGTTTCAATGAGGCTCACAATTTGTAGCAGAATGTCCAGAAAAGATCGGTTGAGTGGAAGAACTGAACAGTGACTTCAAAAGTTCTGTGACAAGGTAGGCTGCGACTTCCTGGACTTGCGTCATAGGGCTGAGAGCTGTAGGGTGCCACTAAGTGGGTCAGGGTGCGCTACTGCCAGGCTGCTGCCCAGGTAGCTGACTGTGTGTGGGGTGAACACAAATTTTTTTTTTTTTTTGTTTTTAGATCAGGCGACGCTCCATCCAATTCAGATAACAATAGCTGTAGGAAATCCAGAAGTACCAGTCTAGGATCGAAAGAAATGCCTCGAACAGGTGAGAGTACCAAAATCGTAGAGGTTAACTGCCGAAGCATTCGCAACAAAGTACCGGAGTTTGAAGTGCTTCTGGACAACAGTGAATCTCGTATAATGCTAGGTAAAGAAAGCTGAGTGATTCCTGAAGTTGATAGCACTGAGATTTTTGGGGAAAATTTAATTGTATACCAATAGGCTAATGGCAAATGGAAGTGGTGTATTTGTTGCGGTAGAAGAGACTTACATCGACCGGGACAGAAATGAAAGTTGAATCTGAGAATGTTTGGGTGAAACACAGTTTCAGAAGTGGGCATAAAATGATAATTGGATCCTTCTATCGTTCACCAGACTCATCTGTTGATGTAACGGAAAACCGCAGGGGAGAGCTCAGTTCGCTTAAGCCTATACGTAAGTTCCCCAATCATATTGTAATCACTGGTGGAGACGTTAATCATCCAACAGTCAACTGGGAAAATTGCAGTTCTGTTAGTGGTGGTCGTGATAAGATATCCTGTGAAACGTTAGGAAAACGCCTACAACAGATAGTGCAGAACCCCACTCATAATGGAAATATATTGAATCTAATGGCAACAGATAGAACTGACCTTCTTGAGGATGTCCACATCAAAACTGGTATCAGAGACCATGATGCAGTTGTGACAACACTAAATACCAAAGAATGAAGGACAACTAAAGTAAGCAGAACGATATATATGTTTAGCAAAGCAGGAAGATATATATGTTTAGTAAACTAGATAAAAGATCAGTAGTGCCATATCTCAATGAGGAACTTGAAACTTTCAGTACACGGCGAAAGAATGTTTAAAAGAATAGTTGACCATGAACTGGATAGATGTGTACCCATCAGAACAGTTCATCATGGGAGGGACTCTCCATGGTATACTGTCACTGTAAATAAACTTCTAAAGAAACAGAGACTACTGCATAATAGATGTAAAACAAAGCAAAGGATTATAGATAAACATATGCTGAATGAAACTCGTTTGACTGTCAAGAGAGCAATGCAGCTGTAGAAGAAAATTGTCAAATGACCTTTCACAAAACCCAAAGAAATTCTGGCTGTATGTAAAGACTCTTAGTGCCAACAAAGTTTATGTCCAGTCCCTAGTGAATGAGACAGGAAATGTAATTAAGTGCTGCAGAGCAGTTGCTGAAATGCTTAGCTCTGTTTTCAAAAGTTTTTACAAAGGAAAATCCAAGAGAATTGCCCCAATTTATCCTCGTCCCACTGAGAAGATAAGTGAAATCAGTACTATTAAGAAACAGCTGAAATCGTCAAATTTAGCAAAGGTCTACGACCCGATTGGAATCCCGATTACATTCTGCACTGAATTTGCCGTTGAGTTAGAACCCTCTTCTAAGTACTCGTATAATCTGTTGTAGATCCCTCGAACAAAAAACCGTGCGCAGTAGTTAGAAGAAAGCACAGCTCACACTCGTCTACAAGAAAGACAGTAGGAGCGATCCACAAAACCACCGTCCAATATCCTTGATCTCGATTTGTTGTAGAATCTTAGAACATGTTCTGAGTTCACACATAATGAGGTACCTTGAACAGAATGATTTCCTCAATGCCACCCAGCATGGATTCCGAAAACACCCATCATGTGAAATTCAACCTCAAATTTTCTCACATGACATAATGAAAGCCTTGGATCAAGGAAGTCAGATAGATGTAGCATCCTTTGGTTTCCGAGAAGCATTTGATTCATTGCCACACCCACGCTTATTATCAAAAGTTCAATCAAATGGGGCATCAAATGAAATTTGTGACTGGATTAAGAACTTTTCGTAGAAGTAACTTTGGGTGTGCCCCAGGGAAATTTTGTCAGAATCCTTGCTGTTCAAGATGTGTGTTAATGACTTTGCGGACCATATTAAAAATATCCTGAGACTTTTTGCAGATGATACATTTGTCTATAATAAAGAAGTGCGTGAAAGAAGCTGCATTAATATTTAGCCCGATATTAATAAGATTTAAAAGTGGTGCAAAGATTGGCAACTTGCTTTAAACGTTTAGAAATTTAGAATCGTGCAGTTTTAATAACGGATAAAACGTAGTAATCTACAATATCAATAAGTCACAGCCGGAATCGGTCAGCTCATACAAATACCTGGGTTAACACTTTGTAGTTATATGGAATGATCACATAGTCTCCGTCGTGGGTAAAGCTGGTGCTACACTTCGGTTTAGTGGTAGAATACTGGGGAAGCGCAATAACTCTGCAAAGGAGATTGCTTACGAATCACTCGTGCGACCCGTCCTAGAATACAGTTCCAGTATGTGTGACCCGTACCAGATGGGACTAATAGGGGATGTTGAACGTGTGTAGAAGAGGGCAGCACTAATGGTCAGTCGTTTGTTTGACCCGTGGTAAAGTGTTACAGAGATGCTGAAGACCCTGAACTGGCAGACTCTTGAAGATAGACTTAAACAGACCCGACATAGTCTGCTAACAAAGTTTCAAGAAACGAGTTTAAAAAATGATTCTGCGAATATACTACAAGCCCCAACGTGTGGCTCACATAGAGATCGTGAGGACAAGATTAAAATTATTACAGCACGCAGAGAGGTATTCAAATAATCATTCTTACCACATTCCATACGTGAATGGAACGGGAAGAAACCCTTATAACTGGTACAATGGGACGTAGCCTCTGCCATGCACTTCACGGTAGTTTGCAGAGTATACATGTAGATGCAGATATCGTAATGTTTTATATATCCCATGTAAGGTTGTGACGGAGTGGGAAAAAAACTGCTGTGGTTCATTGGTCAATAGCACTGCATTGCAGTTTTAAGCGAAGGCAAAGCTTTGGTGCGAAGCAAAAATTGATCGAAGTCAAAATGACCGAACCAGGTGTCGAAGTGCTTAGCACACTGGACACGCGTTTGGGGGAACGACGTTACAAATCCGAGTCCGACCACTCTGATTTACTTTTTCTGTATTTCCCGAAATAGCTACAGGTAAAAGCCGTTATGGTCCCTTTAAAAAGGGCACGGCTAATTTCCTTCCTCATCCTTGAAAGAATTTGAACGTGTGCTCCGTCTCTAATGATCTTGATGTCGACCGGACATTAAACTATAATCTTCCATCCTTCCTTCCTTTCTTCGAAGCAAAATGATAATAATGAGAACTCTACGAGAAGGGGTCAATGAATTCGACTGTAAAATTTTGCTTATCGATGTGATGAATAATCTCTAGAAGTTTTGTCTTAGTTAACAGAGTAAACGGATCAAAACTGTCTGTTCAATCCCTCTGTGAACTCACTAGGACCTAAACGGAAGATGACAGAGAGACGGAAAAATACTGAATTCGATCTTCTGAAATTCTTTTAGCATGGAAGATCGTATTACGGCTGCTCCTTTCAGTCACTGTGCGAACCCCAAAGTACCAGAAACTGAGAAAAGTGACAGTGGAATGGAATATCAACTAAAATCGCTCAACAGTGGACAGACATTAGAAACAAATCATATGCCTGTGAGATTATATACAGGTTATGCGAAAGAACTCCCACTCTAGCAGCGCTTTGTCGCAGATCGCTGGAGCTACGAGGATATCAAGCTACTGAAATAAAAAACGCGGGCCATCCCATTTTCATGCAGGACCTTAGGACAAATGCCGTTAATTGTAGGTTAATATCGCTGACGGCAGTCTGCCGTAAAATTAAGGAACATGTTTTACGTTCCACTTTACGACGTTTTTGGACAAAGAAAATCTCTCTAATAAAAACCAACATGTTTTCCTCCAACAGCCATTTTGTGAAACTGAGCTTGCTGTGTTGGCCACGAGATACAGAGTGCCGAAGAAAACGGCGCCGAGATTTTACGTCATGTTGGTCTACTGTAGGATGAGAATAGATGCAATTCCGCACTGTCATTTAGTGAGTACAATAAAGGGTTAAGGGAGTATCGCACCTGCTTTGTGACTGGATTCGGAACTCCCCATTAGATAAAACAGAACAAGTTCTTCTCAAAGAACGATGATTTCTCGAGTACCCCAAATCAACCAGTTGGTGTTTACATTACACAGGGTGATTCAAAATGAATGGGAAAAAATAAAGTATTTCTGTGATTATAGGAATGACCTTATTTCAGGAAGTCACATACACACCGACGGTTTAAGTATCAAAGTGTAGGTTGTAAACAATGAAACAATGGAAAGTTGTCGTTGTCATTCATTGCTGAGGTCAGTATTCAAAATTGTGGCATCCGCGATAGAAAAGACATGTTGTTCCACAGAATACATAAAAAACATCACCAATAATCGTTCTTCAAAACGGTTTCGGAACAAGCTTGCTAAAGTAGCAACACACCGTCACACCGTTGCTAGGTAGGCAAATAAATTCGAGTTGACAGGATGCGTATACAAGGAAAAAATCACAGAATGGTCATGTGTCGAGAATGGAGTGATGTAAAACATTCGTAAGATCTACGAAAGAAGCTCCAGAAAATTCAATTATAGTGCCAGCAGAGAAGTGAATGTGTCAGAATCAACAGTGTGGCGTGTGTTGTGCAAGCGTCCGCAGGATTCAAATGTTACGGGAGCTAAAACCAGCCGATAAACCAAAACTGAGATTATTGCGCATTGATTTTCAAGCAAGGCTGCAAGTGGATGGTTTCGCTGACAGGCTTGTGTTCTCTGACGAAGCCACATTCCATTTACGTGCCAGAGTGAGCAAGCTTAATTTGAGAAAATGGCGTACATAGAACCAGCATGCCTCTCTGGAACATGAACGTGATTCTTCGACACTTAATGTTCTCTGCACCATAACCAACCGCAGAGTGTTTGGTCCTTTCTACTTCATAGAATATTCCGTTATAGGCGTAACCTATTTCGATATGCTTTTTCTTTGGTTGTTGTCGCAGTCGATGAAAGAGGAACCTGACTTCATTCTTTAAGGACGGAGCCTCACCAAACTGGCATAACCTCGTACGTAGTCACCTCAACAAACATCTTCCACAGTACTTGAAAGGTCGTACTGGGTCGAGTGATGTACCGTTCACGTTGTGGCCACCCAGGTTGCCTGACTTCACATCGCTTGATATTTTTTTTTGGGACGTGCGAAGGACATGGTTTACGTACTCTTATTTCCGCAGGATTTACAACAGCTAAGGCTCGTTAACTCCACTGATCGCGCTACGTTGGAACGGGTCTGACAGGATATGCACTGCCGGATGGACATACGGCGGATCACAAATGGAGGCAAATTTAACATCTGTTAATGTCCATACTAACTGTGAGAGTTAGCTTTTGAGTGCATTCCTGAAATAAAATCATTACTGTAGTCACAGTGATACTTTATTTTGTCCCATTAATTTTTAATCACCCTGCATGTTAATAATCAGGTGGATGACGTCAAATTTTAATGAGGCTGCTTTCACACGACGCTGTTGTCCATAAGAAGTGTGGAACGCCAGAATACGTAGCGAAGAGCAGGAAGAACGCTCGAGGATTGACGATTGTTACAAGGAATGGCCGTTTATCCCGAACCTAAATAAATTAGCGTGTTGCGTATAAAGAGGCAAAAAGATGAATTGTGATTTGGTTACGTTATTGGTGATCTATCAATGCAAACGCTAAGAAACGTGCGATATCTAGGAATAACCATATTGTGCGACCTTCAGTCTAATGATCAGACAAAACAAGTCGTAGGATCAGATACAGACTAGGACTCATTGGAAGAAGCTTAAGAAAATGTAATTCGTCTGCGCAAGAAGTGATTTACTAAGTACTCGCTTGACCGACTCTTAAGTACTGCTCAACAGTCTGGGACTCTAACCATGTCGAAGTATTAGAAGAGACAGGTAAGATCCAAGAAGAGCGATGCGTTTCGTCATGGGATGGCTTAATAAGCGCGATAGTGTTACGGATGTGCTCAACAAACTCCAATGACAGATGCTAGACGAGAGGCGTTCCGCATCACGGAGACGTTTGTGACTGAAATTTGGTGGGCGTTATTGCAAGAAGAGTTGGGCAACATACTGCTTCCTCCTACTTGTGAAAAGATCACAAGAAGTAAATTATAGGAATCAGAACCCATAAGGAGGCTTGCGGACTGTCGTTCTTGCCACGCAGACTTCCCCGAATGCAACAGAGGCAGGGCGGAAACGATAGCGCCGACACAAGTACCGTCTAACGCGCAACGTAAGCCTGCCTTGCATTAAAATGTCGAGTGATATGTCGAAAAGTTGCCCCCTATTATACGCTGTTAAAATCCGTGGTAGTCGGCGGTGGCCCTTTTCTTCAAGACGCCAGTGCACACAGCAGTTAGCCATGGCAACAGTGCTTTCCTCTGAATCAGGGAACCTGCGTTACGTTCTAGACTGAATGGCTGCGATGAAATGTGCCGATATCTCTGGTATTGCTCTTCCTGTGCGTGGCAGTCAGGGCGATGGTCAATACTAGGGCTGAAAAGGTACAGTCACTCTGTTAATGTCACGTCTGTGGGAATCCAGCGCGAGATGAAAGGTTTATAGCAATATTTTTATGTATCGGCATTTAACTGAAGCGATCAGGTTTTCTTTAATCGCCTGGGGTACTGGCAACGCACAGGAGTTATTCATATTTCAAGAAATGACCGATGAACTATTAAACTGACACGATACTCTATATTAAGTTCTTTTTTACGATACTCTGACCATGGACTATGCCCGAAAAACGTAAATAAGATCTTTAACAAAAAGTGGACAGTGGTTACTAGCGGCCAGAAAGAGGCAATAAGAACGTCAATATTCATGTAATTTGTCACAAACATCCTGGGCGACTTTACGTTGAACGTTGCACCCGTCAGTATCGCCATGTTTTGCAACTGCGGGGGAAGTCCAAAAGCAACATTTTGAGCTAATGTCGCCTTGATCTTCTCTTTCACCACATCTATTTCATGGTGGAATTTGTTTCGGCAAAAGCCATATAGGTACAAAGAAATATCCATTAGAAAATCTTGTTCTTCTACAAAAAGTAGACTAGTCCCTTGTAATTTCGACAGAAGCCGGACAAGTCTAGGATTCGTATGTTTACTATTCTCATCTTGCTGGACTGCTTACTACGCGAGGCACCTCATTCAGAGAACTGCAGACAAAGAAGGACGTCGTAACAATTCGGCTGCATTTTCCTACAAGCTGCAAATTGAAGGTAGGGATATTCCGATTTGTAAAGAAGCATTCCTTAGCTTTCATGGAATAACCAAGCACTGACTGTATAGAATGAAGAATAATATCGTATTGTATAGGCAGTCCCCAAAAGATGAAAAAAATGGTATCTGAGACGGTTCAGCTGACTGAATATTATACAAAGTCCTGTAAAATAACACAGTCTCACTGCTCTCTGCTTGATAAACCAAATAAAATACACCCGCCGAAAAGATTTGACCATAAGCGATATGCATGTTTAATTTTTACACAAGTACCACATTTATATTCCTTATAAGAGCTACTGGACAGTGTATAATACCTTTAACACACATTTTTGATATCACAGGTCGTATACATCTACTACACGTGATTCACTGAGCGGCAAAATAAAAGCTGAGGAATGAGATCCTGAGAAGATTCAATTAGTAGCGCAAAAGACATTGCTCTTGAAATGGATAGAAGCTTTTGTAAGAGGAAACGAAACTATATTCTGAAAGCAAAACACGGGACCAGTAAGAGTATTTAATTTCATTTAGTGCAAAACTTTCCCCTGCCGATCTTGCAATTATGATACAATGTCCTTGTGCTTCACAGTGTAGCTGATGACTTAGTTCCAGTTTACCGCTATCTTGAACATGGAGGAAGGAAAGGTCATAATGAAGTCATATCCATGTTTCTGAACTACATAAACAACATCCCATTGAAGAGATGAGCTTGTTCTGCTTGGTTATAATAAAGTTATCGGTTCACTTCTCGTTAAGTCAAGTAAACATCTTGAAGTTCTACAACAGTATCACATATTTGTTTCCAGTATGTGGACACAGCTATTTACCAAATGATCAAAACTTCTCAGTTATAAGGCATAAGTACCGGAAGACAAAGAGTGCAGAAGTTGGGTGAGGAAAACTGTTGAAGCCTGTACATTACCTCATCTATTCCAATTCAAAATAATGAGATATGTTTTCATTGACATTAAAAATGCTACTGATTCATTCTCTTTGAAAATGCCTCAATCTCCACTCAGACAGCAGCAGATACAAATGAATCGCAATAATGTGAAATACAGGGTTTGTGTAGCATTACTTTGTCCCAGCGAATATGAGTAGCCGGCCGGTGTGGCCGTGCGGTTCTAGGCGCTTCAGTCTGGAACCGCGCGACCGCTACGGTCGCAGGTTCGAATCCTGCCTCGGGCACGGATGTGTGTGACGTCCTTAGGTTAGTTAGGTTTAAGTAGTTCTAAGTTCTAGGGGACTGATGACCTCAGATGTTAAGTCCCATAATGCTCAGAGCCATTTGAATATGCGTATCATTGTTAAGTGAAGTCCTGCTACGGAAAGTACTACTTTGTATTTACCTAAGTTGTACAACAAGACTCAGGTATTTCGTCATCTAAGGAAAGAGATCTTTGTAATTAAATGCAGTTAATGGAAGAAGAAAACAGGGACTTCTACAAGGATGTCCTTTATGGTACCCGTGATGAAAATAGTAAGGCAAAGAAGAAGCTGGAAGTTGATGTTGTTTATGATGATGATGATAACAGTGATGGGTGCGAGGATGAATAATAGCTAATTATGAGAACAACACGAATAACTAAACCTCTATTTTCAATTTGTTGTAAAGAAAGTAATATTGTCTTGTCTTCATTGTAATATACTGCAGACAATATTTTGAGAACAGAATGAGTTAGTCCACTGAAAAATATTAGAGCTTTTATTTTTCTGAATTTTCTACAAATACCGGACCAATCCAAAGCAAAAACGTCCCTTAAGAATTAACTGTATACAGTACCCTTCAAAACGAACAGTAGTGAAAAATTTGTATCTATTTAACATGCTACGAACGCCGTTTGGACGTTTTTCCTGCTTAATTTCAAATGGAGGAAGACTTTTTTTATTTCTAAAAATGTCAATTTTAGACTTGTCCTGTTTTTGTAATAAACAGCTCAGCTGTGTTTGCGTAAAAACTGATATTTTCTAACTGAAGTACGTATTCTTTCCCACAGGCAGCCATCCTGGAGAAACCGGATGACCTCTACGTTTGCGGTGCATCGTTACTCGACGAGAGCTGGGTCCTCACAGCGGCTCACTGCATCGAGGAATTGTGAGTATCGTCGCATACGCACTAGCGGGAGCTCGCACACACACACACACACACACACACACACACACACAAACGCTCGCGCGCGGCGTAGTCACACACACACACACACACACACACAAACGCTCGCGCGCGGCGTAGTCACATTAACGTGGCCACAGCCTATGTTGAAGTCAGCGTGCGATAACTACTCACAGACGGCAGGTGGCAGCACTAGCAGTGGAGGCTATACAAAGTGTGTTGGTGGGTCAAAGAAACAGAGCACCCTGCTCTGCCACCACGACGAGTCTGATGGCTGTCTAGAGGACAATTCCTAAACACCTTCAAACACTCAGACTCTTGGTCAGTCCGGTGAAAAGGGCGAGCGACCAGGACGATGACGGCATGGAAACAGTGCAGTCGTTGTCGCAATGCGGAAGCGAATCGATTTACCTGACGTCCAAAAGGACATGATAAATGACTTTCGGGCCAAGGGTGAAAGCATTTCCTAAGCGACAAAGTTTGTAAACCGTTTGCGTGCTGCCGTGGTTAAAGTATGCAACGCATGGGAAAACGGCGGTACGCAAAACCGGAGCCGAGACGTTCACCACGGGTCATTATGAAAGTGGTGAACGATGGCTGCAGGGATGTATACGAATAGACGTGCATCTGTTGAGCATCTGACCGCGCAGATGAACCAAGGGGCAACCAAATGTGTCTCTTCAACGACCGTTTGGCGAACGTTGCTGCATATGGGCATCCTCAGCAGCCACATGGTTCATGCACCCACGCTGAATGCCGTTCATCGGCGACGAAGGCTGAAATTCCACAGCGTGGTGACACATCAACTTTTCGGATAAATTACATTTTATGCTCGATCGGTGAAATGGCCGTTGGTCTGTAGGAAGTGAAGCTTCTGAAAGTAAACGTACTGCATGAATTATTCTCTGGAGAGTCTTTTCGTGGCATTCCCTGAGTGATCTCATTCTGGGATACACAATGCATCAACAAAGTTACGCATCTATCCTTTTGGAACATGTCCGCCCCTACATGTAGTTCCTTTCTCTCGATACGATGGCATCTACCAGTAGAACAACTGCAACGTGACACAGATCGCAGTGCACGTGCGTGGTTCGAAAGACACCAGGATGAGTTTATCGTACTCACCTAGTCAACAAACTTCCCGATTTAAACCAATCTAAAACCTAAGGAATCACCTTCATCGGGCTGTTTATGCCATGGACCCTAAACCGAAAAAACTAGCGCAGCTGGCCACAGCTCTGTAATCAACATGGCGCCACATGCCAGTCGGTACCTTCCAGAACATCATTGACTCTTGTAGGAACTATCCAACTATCCATTGTTGGAGTGCTGACACTAAAGTTTACAGATAGTCTGCGTAAACCAGTTGTGTTGGGCCAGCCTTCCGGGGTGGCCGTGCGGATCTAGGCGCTACAGTCTGGCACCGCGCGACTGCCACGGTCCCAGGTTCGAATCCTGCCTCGGGCATGGATGTGTGTGATGTCCTTAGGTTAGTTAGGTTTAAGTAGTTCTAAGTTCTAGGGGACTGATGACCTCAGAAGTTGAGTCCCATAGTGCTCCGAGCCATTTGAACCATTTTATGTTGGCCACTGATGCTGTGTATATATGGATCGTGTTAACCCCTTCAGCATCAACTACGGCCTGAAGATGGCGCACTGAAACGGAGAGAATGGTAGCTACACAATAAATAAGATCAAAAGGGGCTGTAGGCGTTTCATTTTCTTACAGTAATGAACGGCCGTGGTCCCCAAGACCTCTAACCAAAATGATGGACGTACAAAAAGCATTGACTCTGTTCCTGCATGTCCACACTGCAAAATGGACCACATTAAAGAACATCATCAAAGAAACTGCTGAGAATGTTGTTGGTTGTAGTGCACGGAAAAGAAGTGACTGGTTTGATGACAACCACCGAGAAATCCAAGCCATCATCAATGCAAAGCGGGATGCTTACCTATCCCTTGCTCAAGATCCATCCTGCGCAGAAAAGAAAGCACACTTTGAAGAACTCAAGCAGAAATGTCAAAGTGAAATACGAGTAATCAAGAACAAATGGTGGCAACAGAAAGCCACAGAACTCCAAAATCTTTCTGATGCAAGGAACCTGCGTGGCTTTTACGCTGGTATTAAAGAGCTCTATGGACCTATCCGCTCCTCATCAGGAGCACTGAAAGCTGCTGACAACTCCACCATTCTTACTGAAAGTCAGGACATCTTAAAACGTTGGAAAGAGCACTTCAGCTCACTGTTAAACAGCCCTTCTACTGCCGCTGGAGATTTTCTCAAAAATGTCCCACAGCACCCTCCAAAACCCTGGCTGGCTGATCCTCCAACTTTTCAAGAATTTTGCAAGGCACTCAAGAGTGTGAAACCTGGGAAGGCTCCTGGACCTGACAGCATCCCGATGGAGCTTATTGAGGGTGGCGGCTTGCCTCTAAAAACTAGACTCTTCTCACTTATTATATTAATGTGGGAAACCCGCAAGGTACCAGCTGACTTGAAGAACTCCACAATTGTCACCATCTTCAAAAAGGGCGACAGAAGCGTCTGTGGTAACTACCGGGGAATATCTCTACTCTCTGTCACTGGAAAAATTTTTGCAAGAATCCTTTTAAATCGCCTCCAGACACTTTCAGAGACTATACTACCTGAGTCTCAATACGGGTTTCGACCTTCAAGAGGGACAATTGACATGATCTTCTGTGCACGACAACTACAGGAGAAGTGCAGAGAACAGCAAAAGCCTTTACTACTTGTTTTCTACGATCTAGAAAAGGCCTTTGATACAGTTCCCAGAGAAGCCATGTGGATGGTCTTAAAACGCTTCGGCTACCCTGAACATTTTGTTGACCTGATTGAAGCTCTCCACGTTGATATGACTGGACAGGTCCTCTGCCAGAATGAAATGACTGGTGAATTCCCAATAACAAGTGGGCTTAAACAAGGATGCGTTCTTGCACCTACATTATTTGCATTGTATCTGGCAGCTATGCTTTACGAGACAACCGTCAACAATGCAGGAATAGAACTAAAGTACAGGTTTGATGGAGGATTATTCAACCAGTCCAGACTCCATTCAAAAAGGTTCACCAGTACCACTCGTGTGACAGAGCTGCAGTATGCTGATGACAATGCCTCTCCAGCTCATTCACCTGCAGAGTTGCAGCTGTCAGTTGATTCCTTCAGCAGGGCGTACGAACGATTTGGTCTCTCCATCAATATTTCAAAGACAAAGGTGATGGCGCAGCCAACTCCTGGCTCCTCCGTTCCTGACTTCAGCATATCCATCTATGATACACTCCTGGAACAAGTGGACCATTTCCTCTACCTGGGAAGCATACTGTCATCCAACTGCTCATCTGGAAAAGATGTGGAGAATAGAGTACGTGCTGCACATGTAGCATTTGGTCGTCTTACAAAGCGTGTCTTCCTGAATAAAGACCTAACACTGTACACCAAACTGATGGTGTACAAAGCTGTAGTCATTTCCACCCTGCTATATGGTTGCGAAACCTGGACGTTATATCGCTGCGATCTGAAGAAACTAGAACGCTTCAACCAACAGAAGCTAAGATATATCATGAACCTGAAATGGGATGACTTCATATCCAACACGGCTGTTCTAGAGAAAGCAAAAATGCATAACATGGAAGCTCTTATCATTGGGCATCAACTCAGATGGGTCGGACATGTCCAGCGGATGAAAAATGACAGACTTCCACGCCAAATGCTGTACAGCGAAGTGAGCACAGGTAAAAGGCCACGAGGTGCCCCTCTCAAACGTTATAAGGATCAGTACAAGAAAAATCTGAAAAACTTGAACATCGATCCGAGTAACTGGTCGACAATAGCAGAAGACCGAAGTCGCTGGCGCTCAGTTACCTCAAATGCTCTTCAAAACTTTGAGCTGGAACGTCGAAGAATGGAGAATGACAAACGCCAGAGACGTAAACTCCTCCAGGCTCAGCCACGTCCTCCACCTTCCATCAGCTGTAATGTCCGTGTCCGCCTGTTCCACGCTAGGATTGGATTGCTAAGCCATCAACGACACTTCCACGCCTGAACCGTGACAAAGGAAATCTCAGGAGAGAAATGAAAACTCGGATACGAGTATCAGCCGACGACGACGACGACACTGCAAAAGGTGGAAGATACCAACAGACCAACCATATGAAA